>NC_138579.1:68096393-68263729 GCF_964289735.1 Phaethon aethereus | reverse complement strand
AATGGTTTACTTGTATTCTTTTTACTGATTGTTTCTCAAGAATGACCGGCCAATTTGATTTTCACTCCAGCTAAATATTCCCAGATGCTTTAGATTTTATTTAAAATGCTAGGTAAACATACTAACATGTACTCCTGCTTTTTCCTTGCTCTATCAGCTCATAGTCAGATAAACGAGACACTGCAAACATAATCATAAAAGGTACATGAAATTCAAGCTTTGAAAAAGTCCTCCTACTATAATGGAGAAAAGAGTCTTCTCAGTTTTGTGTGAGAATTATAGCACAAGGAAGACAAGACCACCATATTGAAGAAGATGTCTATGTAAGCTCATTTTGCAAAAGTAAATGTGAGCTATTTGAAGAAAGTAAGAACAAGAAAACAAAGGGATTCTCAGGAAAATTTTAAATGCAGCAGCTGAGGTTATATATGTCCAATGGAATTTCTTTGAGAATGAAGATTTGTAGCTGTATGCTGCTTCATGCAAGTAGACCTAAGTGCAAAACGCAGCTACCTGAAGGCATTTCTGTGTCCAGAGGTACCACTGGAAAGAGAAACATTAATAATGAAATTTTTATGGACTTTTAGAGTCCAGGACAGCTTCAGCAAGCTATCAATGGGTGTTCAGATGCTGATCTGATTTTAAAAGTGTTTACAAAAATCCTACTTGTTGATCGTTAGGCAACCAAACCAACGTCAAGAGAGGAAATCCAGATTCCACTGAGAAAAGGCTTGTATTTCACCATTGTAGTCACACAGTATCCTTCCAATGAATTAATAGTTAATATGCTACAGATCACCAGTCAATGAAAACTTTGTAAAGACAAGCATTTTATTCTTTGGAAAAGAAGTGATGAAAAATGAAACTACCTTTCTTAGCACAGAAAAGAAAAAAATCACCTACATGAAAAACGTTGAAAGCAAATCAAACAAAGGATGCACTATGCTGAGGGACATGAATCCATGTATGTTCTGAAAAAAATACCTAGATAATAGATAATTCTGACAATTGAGCCTTTGTTTTCAACGCAAGAAAAATCAACTTGGATTTACATTTTTGAATGGGTTGGTTTGATTTGAGTGCAGGGGCAATGACAGTCACTCAGAATACAAGACCTTTAACATTAGCCGACAGGCTTTAGCCATAGGTAAGATTTGTAACAAAGAGTACAGCGTAAATAATAAAATTAAAGTGCAAAATAACTAATCTGCAAAATACATATGTATATACTTAACTCGAAGAATGTGTGTACTTTTGCTTAAACACTTTGCTAGGTTAGATATTAATTCAAATGTAAATAAGTTCAATGTTCCTAATGCTTCTCAAGAGAAAGACTAGAAAACAAGGAAGATACAAAGTCTTTCTCAAAGACAATATTTCATAATTCATCTCCTCAGTGAAGCCGTTGTGACAGTGTAGAAGGCTCTTACTCTATTGCAGTGGCTCCCAGGTGCTGCCATGTGTACTAGCCCTAGCTAGTCAAAGTTTTGTGACTGCACTTCCACATTTTCCCTACTTTTTGCAAAGGTGAATCCTTAAGCATCACTCCCACCCTTTTGCTTCAAATAGCGCACAAACACCATAAGAAGCTGTTGCTTGTTTCAATTCTGGAAACCAGGAACAGGTTAAAATGTGAACAGCCCTGGAGGCAACCAGATAGGCAAACTCTGCACCCAAATCCAGGAAGGCATTTAAACTAATGGTGGCTTTAAGCTTGCTAAGATTAAGCACATCCACAACTGCTTCCAGGAATAGCGATACAATTAGACAAGCACTTTTCTAAATGCGACTGAAGTCTTCTAAGTGCTGACAATAGCACTGAATATTTACCTCTCGCTGATTTACTATACAACCCTTTTTCAGCTGTTGTCAGAAAGAGCTCAAAAAATTGAGGGTGGCATGGAGGGGGTTGTAAGATTCTTCCCACAGTATTTATGCAGAAAGTCCTGTAACATCTGAATCACCTTCTAGTTTTAACCACCCATGACCCAAGCAACACCTAACTTCACTGACTGCAGTGTGATCTTAAAGATCTATCTAAGGAATTAAGGCTTATGTTAGGGATCACCAAATCTCAGAAGTTTCAGAATTCAGTTCAGATTTGGGTAGGAATTCAAACCATGTGACAATGAGTCATGTCAAACCTCTAATTTATACATGTGGAATTTCACTCTAACAGTTCACAAGATCTAAAGAGGTATCTCTCCAGCTTGTATGAATCTAAGGTGGTAGGTACAAAAATCAAAGAGCAGATTTCCATCTATTCTAACAGCAGGAAACTGTGCTGTTAAGAAGAAAGAGTTTACACAGTCTATGGCTTTTGGGCTTTGCTCTTTCAGTTCCTCGGTTAATAAGCAGCTGTGAGCAGAAATGTGGCTGCGTGCGGAACACAGAAATGAGCCAGACACCTCCACGCTGGGTGGGAATTTGCATCTGCTCCCTCGCTCACGACAGAGAACGTGGGCACCTTATGAGCCTATGCGTTGTGTTTGACCCGACGCTTACAAAACGCTGCATCAGCCCCTCCAGAGGACTCAAACCCTCAGCAGAGCATGGCAGCAGCCCCAGCCCTGCCCTGCTTCGCTTGTGTGTCCAAGACGTGACCTCACCTACGGTAACACCGTGTGGCTTTGTTAGGAGTTGCAATGCAGAAGACCTGGAGTGGAAGGGGGGAGAGTCAGCTGTGACATTCGGAGACGGGCTCTTCACGACGAAGGGGAACCGCTGGGCAGGCTGGGAGACCTTGCAGGCTGGTGCTGCTGAACTGGCCCGGAGCGTTTGGTTCCATAGGGCTGACCTGATCACTTGTAGGAGTTTTATCTTTGCAGGGGGGGGAAAAAAAAAAAGGAAGAAAAAAAGACAGCTCTAAGTTGCAGTCTGCATTTAAAACTTTTGCCAGCATAGCTGTGATGTGATTTTGTCAGATATAATTGCAACAGTAAAATTCTTATGTACCTGGGGCAGTGAAACCCTGCTGCTGTTCTATAACGTTCTCTGGTCCAAGCGCTTTTCCTTAAGGCATAATTTTGTTTCCTAGTCTTGTCGGTTTATAGCAATGTTGGCAAACTTGAGAGTCAACCTATTGTGAGGCAAAACACTGTCTGCTTTAAAAAAAATTACATAAAAATATTTTCGAGGTGTTCTCACACAGACCTATACATTTTGGTCTTTCCTGAGACTGAAGAAAGTAAAATTATCTGCTTGTTCTTAAGCTAAATTTCTCCTCTCCTCTTAGTCCCAGCCTTCTTCTGGAAGTTCTGCAGCTCACCGAAAGAAGCTGCAGAGGCGACAAGCTAGCAACATTTGTTTACTGTGGATCTCCCTTTGAAGAGTGATTACAACAACATCATTCTGCATATCCGGAGGGTGGATTTCTTATCTGCCTGAAAGAGAAGGAGAACAATCACATATTTGATAAGTTCAAACAAAAGCGCACACAATTATAGGAAGTGAAACGTTTGCTGAAAGAGGGCAGTTTATACAAAACCCATTTTTATAACCTCATATATATATTTATTTCACAAGAGCTTTCAGGGGCAGCGTTCTGTAACTCTGCAGTATCTCCATTTTGTGGTGGCACATGAAATATTTTCCATTCGAAAATTGACACCGAAGGGGAAACGCTCTGCAGAAAACAGCCATTCCCGTAACTTTGCTCGGTGGTACTTTCACCCCCGCCCACCTCACGCTCCGGGGCGATGAGGCGCAGGTGAACCCGTCCACTCTGCCTTCCCCAGCTGTAGGAACAGCGGTGAGAAGCAGGAGAGGCACTCGCTTCCACGCTAGCTCCGGCGGAGACCTGCTGTTCCAGGCCCCCCGCCCTGCCCTCGGCTCTCGCCCCGAAGCAGCCCAGCGACAGAGGCCCCAGGCAGGCGGTCGCGCTGGGGAGGCTGCGCCCTCCTGACGCCACGCGCCGGGGTCGCGTGGCTGCGGGGATGGACGAGGCGCTGCTGACAAACGCGCTCACGTACGCAGGGCATCATATTCCAAAGGCAGAGTCCTATGCCAAAGTCACCCACCTCTAACAAGGTACTGATGGAGGTAGGGCCGCTTGACACGTAAGTGACGCTCCCGGAATGGGTTCCAATGAGCCGTATCGCTCTACAGAAAAACACACAGGACCGAAGTGCTAGGAGTGCATGAGACGAGCGACCTGAACGTGTTTGGGTGATGCGGGAGGGAAGAATTTCTTCCTGATGCAAGAAATGAGAAGAAAAGGGAGATTGTGATTCTGCCCTTAGCAGTTTCTAAAATAATTCATAACAACTCTGTCTTTTAGAAAAACTTTTTGTCTGTGTCTGTTTCCTTTCAGCAAAAATACATTCGCTTGTAGTGAGGATTAAGCCAATCCTTGTCTAACAAGGAATGTTTTCCGTTTTATTGTGTTGAGGCTCTTTTTAAACAATTTTGGAACATCTTACTACAAATATCCCTCTTTTTTTTCTTCTATAGAAACCTGAAACAAACATTACTAATTCTGATCAAATTCTATCAGAATTTTCTCCAGATCATCACCTGTTAAAATAGACCAATGCCTCTCACGTATATATACTTTATTATAATCTGCAAAGCTTTTGGATACCCTTAGTAATAAGGCAACACAGTGAAAACTAAGGTCAGTCATTCATACACATGCGTATGTTGTACATCAGGAAAATGCAAAGCGAGCAGTTAAAGTGGGTGTAGAGCACTATCAGTGGAGAATGAGAGCTTGTATTTTCCTTGAAAGCCAGATGTAAAGTGCAGGACAACAGCAAAGCAGACTCGGAGCAGATGCTTCACCCGTTTGCATCAGCACCGTCGCTATCAAACACAGAAGAAAAAAAAGAAAAGATTAAAATAGGAAGAGAAGTGTTGTTACTTGCCATCTCCAATAAGGTCAGGGAAGAAAAAAGTCTCTACAAAAACATTTGAAAATGGTAAATTAAATTTGGTTTGGACAGAGGGTAAAGTAAGCAAGCAAACATAAGCTATTTTTGCATCTTTTCTTACTACTTGCAGCTTTCCCCTCACTCTTCTACTGCATTTTCCATCATAAACTATTGTGACTTTTGCTTTGTTCTTGTCACATCAGACGTTGCAATAATATCGATAATGATGCACATCTACGCTTTTACGCAACTGCATGAGTTTTTCAACATAAATGATCCAAAAGACTTGTATACGTGGGACTATCCTTACAGAGTAAGATGTCAGAAGACGCGGGGAACGCCTCTGAAGGCAGCATTACAGAGTTATTTCCCAATAAATAACTGAGAGAGGTCCTGAGAGAGGCTGCAAACTGTCCTCTTGCTGGATTTGGTGGGAGGCTGATGTGCGGGGACCTACATGACTCAGCCGCAAATAACGAGGTTAGGTTATGCCCTCTTATTTTTAAGGGTGATTAACCTAGACCAGAACTGAAGCACTTTGGTGAGGCTGAATAATGATGTTTATGCCACCGTTCTCCATGTTGTTCCTGCCCTGTGCAGGAGACAATTCACTGATCAGTTCCCAGAAATAGCATTCAGGCATCAATAAGAGGGCCAGTATAAGAGGAACAATACAAGACTACAAATTTGACATGACTGAACTCAACAGATATTTGTGTAGCTATGGCAGCTTGAAACTAAATCAACGAAAGGCAGATGCCTGTATACTCTTCTATAGACAAAACTAAGAGGTTACAATTGTTACTGAGTTCACTGGGAAATACAGAATAAAGCTGCAATACACTTTATTGTCCACCCCATTCAAGAAACCAGTGAAGATCTTAAACAGTTTCACACGATGTTTCTGCTGGAAAACTTCATAAAACATATAATATACTTATTGAAATATCATAATGAGAGAGGCTTAGAGCCTTTTGAATCCATTAAACCTCTTGCAAGGGCCAGCATTTTAGCTGACATATATGAGCTAAATGACACTGTTATCTAAGTGTAAGAAAAGAATCTGTAAGTGTTCTGAGTGTTAAAGAAAAAAAAAAAGAAAAAAAGATGAAAAAAGACGTTTCCTACATGGATTGCTTAAGGAAGACTTCCTTGGTATTATCCGTAGCTTTTTTTTTTTTTAAAAAGGCAATCCTCTAGCCAGAAAATCCAGATTCCAGAGGGAGCGAGAAAGGTTTTCAGGATCAGATTGTAGTGTTTATATACAAAAGAGTGCTAGCGAAGTTAAAGAGAGAGGCATAATACAGTGCATCTCAGTACAGCATATTTATAGCACAGTTAGAGTGGTATAAAGATATTTCAGGCACGTATAGATAAACCTAGTCAAAAGGGAAAATAAGTTACACAGGGCTTATTTGGATCTGTGTAATTTAGATCTGCATTAATGCTGTACCTGCGTTTAGCACTTCAAAAGAAAAAAGGTTGATGACAGCAGTTGTTGAGTGAACACAAGAAGAACGTATAGCACAGACTTTGTTCAGCCTTCATTACCACTGCTCTTACCTTTATGTAGGAGGACTGGGGCCCTTTCAGACTCCTATGATCCACGATCCCACGTCCAGTCCGCACACCGGCACTGAGACCTGATGCTTTCATAGTTTGCACAGGAGATGGGGAAGTTAACCTGAGGATCCTGGCCAGATTCTCTGTTGGGAAAGAATGCTGCCTTCAGAGGTGTTCCTCACATCTTCTGACATCTTACTGTGTAAGGTAGTCCTACGCATACAAGTCTTTTGGATCATTTATGATGAAAGACTCATACAGTTGTATAAAAGCATAGATGTGCATCATTATCAATATTATACTGCTTTAGAGGAACAGCTTAGAGAAAAGTTCTGTAGATGAAAACCTCCCATAAAGGCAACGGCAACATTAGTATACGTTTAAATTCAGGCTTTCAATCCTGTAAATGCTACTTTCTTAAAACCATACCTACATGTAGGTTTACCATGGTAAATATGTGCTTATTTTTCTGCATGTGCAGAAGGGTTTAAAAGTTTGCTCATTAATGTTTCTGTAAGTAGAAATCGGAATTGTCACCTTCCTGCTCAGAATATTTCAGGCATTTATCGCAATTAGCGTATACCATTCACAGTATTGACCGGTTTATTGCCCTAGCATTACACCATATGAAAAAAAGACTTTAAGGGTTATTGTCCTGGACCCTAAAGATTTGTGTGCGCATGAAAAATGGCCGTACATGTTCACAGAACAAAGGCCAAAAAAAGACTAGTTTAGAAACAAATATTTCTTTTGCTTGAAAATTTCCATTTCTCGTTTTAATGTAATGCACAGGTGACTGATATGGAAATGTAATGCTGGAGTTCAATCCTGATCCTACTGAGATAAAAAGGTAAAATAGTCTTTAACTTCCAGACACGTAAGTTACTTTTCTGAACTCATCGGAAGATTCAAAAAAATGCAACATAAATATACTTGCCTTGAGTGAAGATATATTTACTTCAGTCATGTACAAGTACGTGAAACAGAGACACCTTTCTTTACTAATTTACGCAGGGTACGTGGGAAAACACTGCACACAAAAATACCTTCCTACATACTTATATTGATGCTAGTCCCTCAGAATATATAGATCCAAAGAGTATTTTCACTTCCAAGTTTCCACAGTTAATAACTTAACTGTAGAAAAAGTAGAAACTTTTGGTTTCCTGTAAATATGAAAGATACCGCTGCCTTTCCCAGAAAGGATAAAGAATTCTCTTCGGTCGCCTTTTGTTATGCAACATTCTGCAATCCCCCTCTGCAGGAAAACGTAACATCGACTTCTGCGAGGTACGACTGCACGGAGTGTGGGAGAGAACACAACCCAGTAAACTCACCCAGGGATTATATTTGCTCATTTTTCCCTTCCTTAGACAAGGTTTCCATCAACAGGAGTTTTGGCATTCAAGAGGCTGTTAGAATAGATTCAGGGACAGAAGTGTCATCTGGTTAACACCCCTAAGTAAAAGCAAAAGCAGAGTCACAGACATGAAAGAGATCACAGATATCCTACTATTTATGATGTGATTGTAAAGTGTGCTGCAATCTTAAGGCAATACATGTTAATTACCCTCAGCAGATCTCTGATGTTATAAAAGTAATTGCTAAGATCCTTTCTGTATTGCTGGTAACTCTATCTATCGCGGCTTGGTTGGTTTGTTTTAAATTGCATTCTTATAAGCAACTGGAACTCTCGACAGTATAATTCTGTAGATTTTTTTTTTTTTTTTTTTTTTTTTGAGTTTAAAACAGTGGAACATATCCAATGGGCCCTTAGCTCTGCTCATCAAAAGACGACAGCAATCTTGCTGGGGCAAAAGTCCACAAATGTATTCGTTAGCTTTGACCCCATGCTACCAGCGGCAAGGAAAAGTTTTTCATCTAAGCCTCCAGGAAGAGCAAGAACAAGCCTATAGTCTATCATCAGGAGACTCTAAGCCTGTAAAATATATATAGGCAAAAAATGCACAGGCATCATCTTGGTGCTTATAAGCAAGCTCCCAGCTGCAGAGGTGAGGTGCACACAGTTGGCTACATACGTGTAAGAGTAGGGATACTAACTGAAGGGAGCCTATATGCCAGACAGGCAGAAATTTATGCTGGCCCCCAGCTGTGCTTACTTACACGGTCCCCAGAATTAATGAGTTACCCCAAGCATATCCTATTCCCCACGTCCTTAGGATAGGCCAAAACTTCTCCCATCCCTGCAGGAGATGTAGTTTGAGAGAGGTTAGAGTCAGATTGGCTCGGGTACAAAAGACTTCACATTTGTTTCCTAATATAACAAACACCTGAACGTATGCAAAAAAATATACAAATAAAATAATCTTATCATACTTTTCGTGTAGCACTAGAACAACTGCGTTGACTATTATGCAAATAAAGAATGGGTCAGGAAGAATGAAAATGGAGGCTTTGGAAAACAAAAGTTGTTTAGAAAGTAAAATTAACCTTTAGTTTTAAGGAAAAACTTCACTATTAATTGTTAGCTATTAGTTCACAAGTCAGCCAATGACTGGTACCCACCACCTATCGAGTAATCCTGCAGCAAAGATGAACTGCCTTTCTGTTACTGCTGGGTTTGGGCAAAGGTATTTTGTGAATACTCTGGATGACTTGTGATAGTTATCACAACTGATAGTTGTGACTTCATCATATTCTACTCGCATGTGCTTCAAAAGGGCAGAAGTAATAATAGAAATGGCCTCATGAAATGGCCTCCTTCGCCCCCCAAAAAAGCACAAGTGTTGACACTGAGCTCATTCTTACATCCTAGTTAAGAAAGGTTCTTACATCCTAGACCCAAAAATGGCCAAAGGAGGCGTTATAATATATCTAATATTTCTCATTGAAGAACAAGAGGAAGCATGTCAATTTTTATTATATTATGAGAAGGGATGCCACTGAATTCTTCTGAGTTTAAGACTGTACAGCAAGATTATGCCAAGCACAGAACTCTTTGTTGGAAAAAGAGCAGATATCAAAAGATCTTTGTCATAGACAGAGCTACATAAATTCAGTTCAAACACAGAAAAAAATCTCTGCGATATCTGCTGAAGTAAGACGAGTTTGTGGCAGCTCAGATTGTTCTGAGACTATTTTGGCGACCCAGTTTCAAACAAAAAACAATTTATGGGAATAAAGCAAATCTACATATTTCCAGTACTGTCAGACAGAGAACCACGTCCAAGAGGCAAGACTCCCCAAACCTGTCTGTACAGTCCTGCCACACAAGCAGCTCAGCTAACCAGAAAAGGACACTGCAGTCTTCTTTGCACATGCAATTAAATTGTATGAATTTAAGGAGAGCTCATTGCATTTAAGCAATGAAATCCACCAATAAATCTTACAGTTGCCTAATTCTTCTAGGACTGTAGCCTCGGCCCATGCCTCTAAATAAAGGAGGATGTTCATCATGAACTCCTGAGATCAGAGCCAGTAACAGTCCTCCTACAGAGTGATTCCACTGATTTTAGTCATGTTACTTTTAGCTTACTCTGGCGCGAGTGGAATACCCATCCCATAGACTATATATAACCACCGATGCGAATAGCAATCTGCTTATGGGCTTTAGAATACTTGCTGGCCCCCGGCCACAACCACAAGAAACAAGAGTTTCAGAAGTAATCACAGCTCCTCCTCTTCTGCCGCTCAGCGCAAGTAGGAAGGAAATTGCTTTTAACATATATATATTTAAACAAGCTTAGTTGCATTAATTAGTTCTCCGACGATATTCACTTTAGTTCTTGTTACGCCTTTTTAGAAGAGGATTGGCTGTAGCTAACTCTGTGGTTTTAAGTGAATGAACCCATACGAACGCTTGGTCCTGTACTTTTTCTGTTTGTTGATAGCTGAGCCGTTCAGTAGGGACTGCGGCACCCTCAGAATTCCTACGAAAACTGTGAGTCAACCCACCACGGCTCCTAGGAGGGCTCTACGGCTGGGTATTACTGCCACCTAGTTTTCAATTTTCATTATTATTACCTAGACTTTTGCGTTCTCCGTGGTAAAAAAGTATATACATAAAACTTAAAGATTTTCGTTCTAGTCATATATAATACGTATCTTGTGATGTATTTAAATAGTGCAAAATTGTGCAACGATAAACGCTTACTGAACAGATTACATGCATCTAGGTGCAATCTTCAAATGCGCGTTAAGGATACATAATTACCAACCCCAAATATGAACACACTGTGAAAATCCAACTCAAGTTTGCTATGCAGGGTCACAAGAGCCAAGCTTGCAGCATCATGGGACTTTGCAGATCTACAGCTGGTCTTTGCCAGCTGACACTGAATCTACACCTTTATTATGGACCTTTCTCATTGCAACTGACAAATAAAACTTTCCCACTTAATATAGGTGCTGCACCAACACCTTGCAGAAAGACCTTGCAATATAAGACTCCTCAGTGAGACGCCACGTATTCTTCATTTTGACATGTACGAAGAGAAACTTCATATTGGGATGGCCTTTTTTAGACCAAGATACAAACTAAAAGCTTATCAAGAAAATATAAGAGAAACGTGGAGAACAATTAAAGCAATTTTTGAAGCCTTATATAAATTCCACTTTGAGGTCTGCGAAAAGAACTGTTAAGATTCTCCGTTCTGGTGACCTTTTTGCTTTTATGCTGGTTTTGTGGTTTCTGACTCTGACTAGGTGCACCTGTGGGAACCCATGGAAGCCGGAGAACCCATCCGAACGACCTTTCATGAGATCTGAAACAATAAATATATTGCCACAGGCAGGTTCCAGTTTTGAAAAAAAAATAATTTAAAAAAAGTCCATAACTGAAATTTCTTATAACTGTTAGAGCTGGGCTCTGTTATGCCAAGACAGAGTAACAGATCTCATACTTTATCCAATGCAATTCTACTAAACTAGATAAGGAAAAAGTCTGTTTTTCACTGCAACTGAATTTTGTCAATTCTTTGAACAAATAGCATGGCAAATTTTATGCCATTTCATTGTGTTTGTGTGCAGTAATCATGCCCAAAAGCTGCTCAATAAATCTCATGACGGAGCCTGAACTCTCCTTCATGGAAGTGAAAGATTTGTGCGACGATTTTTCGTGGCAGCAAGCACTGATGTTGTTAGCCTTTATTTTTACCAAAAGAGCTGTAATGACTGAAAGTAAAACAAGATGTTTTTGAATTTCAGGCATGATGCAATCTGAAGAATTTAGCATGCTGGATGGGTTGACAAGGCATGATTCTCAAGTGGGCTTTCTAAGACAAAACTGAGACATCTATATTAACGCAGGTTGAGAGGCCACAGATGTCTCCAAACACTCTCTTTTTTTTTTTTCCTTTTTTTTTTAGATTGTTATTGAAAGAGAAATTCTATTTGAACTCAGATCCTAGGCCCCTGGGCTTGAAAACCATATTGTGCACCCCCCACGGCGCTCAGGTTAAGTTCATTCAAACTACTTTATGCAGCTACAGTATGGATCACACTCGGTTTTTCTTTTTTCCTTAACAGGTTTGTTTCTGGTCATAAATTCTCAATCAGTGGGCAAGCCACATTGTACAATTTAGTAAATAGTGTAGTTAAAACATGTTTAAAGTCAAAAGAAAAAGGATCTGACAATGGAGCATTGTCCCCTTTTGCAGAACTGAAGTGTACCTTCTTTGATTCAGTAACCTTGCTGCACTTTAGTATGAAATTGCCCCTTTTTCCGTCAAACTCGCATTTAAAGTGCCTCATTAGCATGTCTCACCGGATCAGTAACGATTCTGCTAACCCAACACTCGTTTCGCTCAAGCCACCATGGTTTTTCTATCTGTTAAACATCTAAAACTCCTTGACAAAGTTCCTTTTAAAATTTACTCCTTTTGTTTCTCCTTGGGTTTTCTGCAAAGATCTTTAAACTTCGATGTACTCCGAGATGACTCCTGAACAAAAATCATGTCTAGCCCAGCTAGTAAATCTAGCCTCCATTCAATGGGATTAAATAAGTGCTTCACGGCTATTGTAGAAGCCTCTAAAAAGGATCTTGCATCTTTAAGAGTTTCCTACAATAAATTAAACACATCTCACCCATTGGAAAAGAAAAAAAAAAAAAGAAAAAAAAGAGCAACACTTGATCCAGCACAGGGGAGCCACTGTAGACCCACAGTGATGCCATACTTCTAGTACCAAAACACCCACAGACAACAGAGCCTAACTTAACAGCAACAGGCAAATGGAAGCAGAATTTCTTTAGGAATTCAGCCTTGGATTCAGCCTTCATGTCAGTAAAACGTGGCCAGCAAAATAAAACAAATATATAACAGATTTTAAAAAATCTGTAATTGTATGCGTTATTAAAAAGGAACATGGCAGGATTTTAACTTGAATTTGCAGTACCTCAGCCAGGAAATTCCTATTTGTTTTCTTATATGCAAGATCTCAGGCCCAGTGTTTAGATTCATCACAGCATCTGAGCCCTGCTTAAATACGGGCACATGAGTAACCCCACCGATAACATAGAGACTGGTGCCCTGCTTAAAGTTAAGCTCATGTTTAAACTCGGAGCCAACACACTCATCCAAACCTCTAGATCTTTCTGCTCGTTTCTGAACTGAAATAGAGAACTCTTAAGCTCTTTTAACTCTGAAGGTGATAGAAAAAAATCAATTGGTGCCAAAAAAAAAAAAAAAAGTCTGTGCAGACAATTATCTTAAAAAGAGCACCTGAATTTACCATAAGGTCCTGTAGGCTGATAAAGAGGCTTCAAACCACCACATCACCAGTGTGGCTCTGACCTAAATTAGCACTCTTTCCCCGCAATGGCCACGGAATGATCCATCTGAAAATCATTCCCGCTTGATGAGCGCTGACTGGCTTACCTGAAGTGTACCAGCATTTCAAAACTGTGTTCAGAACACAGGAAAAAAACCTGCCAGCACAACTGGGCACCAGTTTAGCAAACTTTGCTGTAGCTAAGCATGCATTCTATAAATTTGGAAATATCTTTTAATTCTTATATGAAGACAAAGGCCTTCATTGTATTCGTTCCAATAATTTGTACTGCCATTGTCCGTATTGCTGAAGTTCTACACATTTAATGACAGTTGTGTTTAACCTCCTGGCTATCTGTAAGGACAGAAGAAAAAAGAAAATTGAAAACTACTTGCTTGTTTCTTTGCTCCCTTTAAAAAATTTGGTCTGCATTATTAAAATGGACACCTGCAATAAGAGTCTTGTTTTCCCCGGTTTATGTCACACATATCAAGTTGTAACAACAGGCATACAAGAGAGACCTTCATGAATACTTACTGACTGGCAGCTGCATGCCAAGAGAAAGGCAGCCTAGGGAGCACCTTCCTTATTTCTAAAGCTGGTAGAAAAACTTCGTAAAACCTATTATTCAAGTCCTAATTTTCTTTAAACACCCGGTAGAAGCCTCAAAATATTTGAAAATTTCAAACACTCCATCAACTAATAGAAAGCAGCACAATATTTTATTAGAAGTACTCAGGTTTTGGGATTGATATTATTGTAATTATTTGGTTCTCATAACGTTTATGATGGGCAGATTAATACTAATACTGCTGGTACTATTGCTGCTATTATTAGAAGTAACACAGGGTAGGAAATACCAAAATGGCCACGTTTGCACAGCCCCAGCAAGCCAAACTGGCCGTTACGGCCACAGGAGGAGATGAGTGTGTATGGGACAGCGGGAGCTGGTGGAAGGCTGCTGCACCCCAACAGCATCCCTCCCCATCCCTCTTTTTCCTTGCCCCGCTAACGACAACCGAGGTACAGCTGATTCTTCAGTTTTATCTGCACTGCTGGGAAGCCATGAGGCAACCGTATACAAAAGCCAGCAAGCGTAGCTTTCTTCTGGAGATGGTTGGCATATCAAAACATTACCCTTCCAAAACAGACAGCACAGAAAGCGACACCATTCATGGTAGGCATCTTGGTCTGTATTGTCAGGCTCCCAGAAAAGGCGTTTCGGGGCTGGACTTTGCTGCTGCTCAGTTTTTAGGATCAAAAAGAGACGGCATAAGACTACACTTATTTACGCAGTTCGTCATTCCCAGAAACATAGCCCAAAAAATTCCAATTTTTCCTTATCGCCACAGGGCTAATCAGCCAAGGAATATTAGCTGTATACTGTGTATCCCAAGTGTAAACTCAGTGTAAGCAGTGGCAGAACAGAGAGCAATTTCCTCATTAGCAGTGATTAAAGGATTCTGAAACAAAGTGTCTTGAGTGTACTAGCCAAGGAAATGGGGACGCGCAGAAGGAAGCGATTCTATAAACCAGGCAGGAGAGAAGATTGCGATCTCCTCTCCCCACTCCCTCTTGCTTTACCCCACTATAGTTTACTAATATTGTTACCCAAGCATTAAGGTAAACTTATTTTGCTCTGTACTTCCCTGGCGTATGTGCCGTGACCCTGTTGTCCCTGAGGCCTGTCAGTGTTCCAGCTAAGCTGAAAGCAGCGTCAGTCGTTCAGGCACTTTTCCCGTCCCTCGGGCTGGGCAGAGTTTGCAGAGCTGGCAACGGTGGCACAGCTTTGAGAGCCTTTCCCATGCCGTCGCTCTTGTGGGCCTCGTCATCCCAGTGTCCCCCCTGCAGGGATCCTGCTGCTGCAGGCGTCGTTCAGAACTACAACCGCCAGTTTTCACAGCTTTGTTGGAGGTTATTGGTGTTTTCTGATAGTTCCTGATGGTGGCCTTTTGTCGTACAAGTACCCCTCACAAGTTTCAACGTTTGAAAAAAGTTCACACCTGGAAAACTCTAACTGATTCACAATATAACCTTGCTATTTCTAAGCCGGTCTCATCCTTTCTGAAGGTCTAACTCACAAATTTTGAACCGCTTGTGTTTGCCAATTTTCAGTCAAACATCAGCTGACGTGCTTTGGTCCAAAGTAAAACGAACTGATTCAGCCTCTTCTTTAAACCAAAAGCATCCGCAAGTCAATATATTTATAATATTAGTTAGGAAATATTAAAGTACTGATACATAGCGTGCAATATTTGACATCGATATTAGTTAACTTCCAGTAGCAACAGTCATACAGATTATCTATTTTGGTTTGATGTGTACTACAAATCCGCAGTTCAGAAAAATTCACTGAGCATGGGAATTCCTGGTGAAATAGGGTTCCCAGCTAATCCCCAAGGTTCAAGTGTAATTTAAGGAAAGCAGTGGCCATGAGATGCCTCACATAACTCTATTTTAACATCCTTATTCAAAAGAATTCTCCATAAAGATAAAATTAATGTAATGATGGATGAGGAAAAAAATATCTTCCTAGCCCCTGAAAGCATTACTTATTCTAAAGGAGATTAAAAAGCTACCTTGCACTCAAGGATAAACAGGCCAATGCCTTGTAGAAGTAGGACAGGACTTTCAGACTGAAGTCAACCAGCAGAAAGCCCTTGTGAACAGCCTGACGGAAATTCTGGAGGGGTGTCAGCAGCCCTGCAACAGAATTATACAGACAGTAAATAATCCCTGGATTCATAAAGCCTTCAAATGTCCAAATCCAAAACCAACAGGCAGCTAGCTGCGGCATCCCCAGAAGAGAGAAAATAGGTAGAAATTTCTTAAGTTCATCTTACACGAAATTATTCTCCTGTTCAGCAACAGCTTGTAGTCATCCACTGGCCAGGCTAAATCCATCCATCATCTCTCAGACTTTGCTGCAAGCTCTTTAGGGCAGGGACCACCTTTTTCCTCTATGTTTTTTAGGGCAGTTTAACACAAAGCAAACTCATCCATGCCTACGACCTGAAGTCCTGCAATACTACACCAAAAATTGTAACAATGGAGCAAGGTGTTGCTGTGTGTAATTAACAAAGCATTTTACTCACGGCTAAATGTCAGTTCTCCATGTTTCACTGAGTAGGAAAAAGGAGGAGAATGAAATGTGTCTGACTGAGTTTTAACTACTGTATACATTAGCCAAAAAGCTCAGACCCACCAGGCAGGTATTCTCCATAGACACTGAAGGGAAGAACTGTTTCTAAAGAATGATTCACTTTATCCAACAATAAATGTCTACGGTATCCATAAATTGTTGTATTGTTGACAGTGATTCTGTCACTTCCTCACCATTCACTGACACAATATTAGATAACCAGTCCAGACCAAAAGCTTTAAATTGCAAAGCTCTGAATTGCGAGACAGTACTACAAGCTACAGAGCCTCTTTCGAACGCCATGGGCTACTCTTCACGCCGCTGCTCTCTCTTGGTCGCTGTACTCATCCACTCTCGACACAGACCTTGCATACCCTCCTGCAGTTAATCCTGCTCACAAAGTTAGCTGTCAGGAGTCGCATCCGCTCTACCTCGCTCCGCAGGAAACACACGCTGTATTTTCTCTAGTACGGCAGGACACCGCAGTTTACCATCCTGACCCGAAGACAGACACTGTTCCTTCTGGCAACCTCCTAGAGCAATTACCAACAGAACAAAGTAATGGGAAATGGTGTACCTTTTTTTTTAATTATTCCACTGGGTATGTCAAGGACAGGCTTTCCTGCTCTCGCCTTTTTATAGCTTAAAACTTATGTGGCCACAAGTTCTACAAAACAGAAGGAAATGCAAAGCTGTTTGCAAAAGACAGCAAGCATGAATAAAAAAAAAGGAGAGAAAATAATAAAATGGAAAGGAACTTGATGCCTTGTAACCACAGTAGGCTGAAGACACTGGAAAATTCACAAGCCTTCCACTGTTCATCTTAAGCTGGCATTAAGGGTCAAATACTGTGCACCGTGGTAAATCAGCCAGTTCAGAGACCAATTACCACAAGTTACAGCTGGAACAAGGGAGGAAAATATTAACACACAGGGAGTTGCTTCTGGTTTCAAAACCAAAAGTGCTGAATCAAATCTCAGTGTCATTTCTTCTGAATTTCTAAGTCTGATTTTTTCCGATCTCAGCCAGAAAAGATTTCAAAGCACTTGGTACAAAACTACAGCAGCCACTCAGAGAAGTTGATCATTCAAAAAAAGCATCACTTTCATGCTAGTTTAAGGTGAGAGAGAGACAGTCGATCCTGAGGGACCTCGAGAAAACCAAACCAATTGCAAATTGAAAGAAACCAGTCAGTCTTCAGTTGTAACTTTTCTTTCTCTTTTCTGTGCACAGGATGTGATAATAATGAGCTGTAGTACCTTATTCTTCTCTCAGCCTTAGTACAGGGAATCGCATTTTCACCAGGGGTCTTTAATACAGGTCTAACTTTCTGGAAGTCCCAAACTGTAAAAAGCTCATTAAATTAGTCATACACCTAAAAGACAGACACACACAAAACCAATTTGATAAATTAGGGCTACAGTTTCTTTTTACTTTTTCTTTTCTATTGGTCGCAAAAGCCACTACCTTTTTCTTAATTCAATCACTAACCATTTCCACAACATTCACAGGCATTCTTGAATGATACTGGTTATTGCTGCAAGAAAACCTTTCTGTTGCAGCTAAGGTGTGTGTGCATCTGAGCTGATCAGCCAAAGGAAATAATTGCTACAGAGCAGTTAATTTCCATGTTTTACGTACTATTTTTTGATTCCACTTGCTAAATTACTCTTAAAAATGATGAAAAGTCCTTTGGGCAGGGGAAAAAGGCTTTGTATCATTTCCACAGAGCACTTGTAATCATGTAGGTGTTGTAGAAAAAAAAAAAATTACAACTGGATTCCCCTTATTTCAAACCCACCTTGGAAATTATACACCAGAAAGAACAGGGAATCTTGTTTCTGAAATGCAGAGGCCACAGCAGTAGAATGCAGCTCCTATAAACACAGGACGCTGAACAACATTTTAGGACAGAAGTAAAGATGAGAACAATCAAGTAAAATATGCAGGAGGATTAATTGGTAAGAAGAATGCATTAATAAAGCTGAAATTCACAAGTGACATGCCAAGTCCTGAGGAGAGATCAGCAATACAGGTACTGAATGCAAAGGATTTGTCTGATTCTTAAGCAGAAAAGCAAGTGACTTTTGAATAGGAAAGGCAAATGTAAAACATACAAAAAATGAAGTTCTCTTCCACTTCGAATTTGCCACTTAATTATGAAGTCAATTCATAAACCAGGAGGTAGAATATCTCTGCAGTGAAATACTAATTTTGGTCCGTATTATGCTTGATGACACTAATTCCACACCAGATATATGCACTCAATTAAAAAAAGCTCAGTTATGCGTGGGTGAGAATTCTGTAGAAAAAGACCGTTAAGACTATAACATGTATAGTACACTGTAAGTGTACTCAGTTACAGAATGGCTATTTCACAGCCCAATGAAAAAAAAAAAAAATTGTGTTGTAGCCTAAACTGTCTTCCCTGAAGAAGCAGGTTGATCAGGCAACAGCATCTTCCAGTTTGGGGTCATGGATTTGATGCAGCCCTGTACCAGATTGCTCGTGACCAAATGGTGTTCCCAACTGACAGTCCTACACTGATCTACTTGAAAAAAGTTGAAAGCCTCCGTTTTCTTCCTAATGGACAGGTGTTCCCCTGACACAAAAAACCAACCCATCGTTACATTTGGTTGCTAACTGGAATCCTTACGGGTAGTCTCAAAGGAAGACAATGGGTGGAAATGACCATGGAAAGTTAATGACTCTTTTAGGCCCACAGATGGTCACTCTAACGCATAACTCCGGGAAATCGTCTAAAACTCGGTTATTCAATTAGAACCAAAAACCTAGAAAAATCTCAGTATGGTAATGAACAGTAAATTAGACATGAGTTTGCCATGTGATAAAGTGTAGAAAAAAGGACAAAGACTTTTTGATACTTACCCAGGCAGGAAGAAAGCATTCTATCACTTCTCCACAGAGCAAGGATTTAATAGCCTCCCACCACAGGGCTGTCACGCAGTAACATTTGAATTTTGTATTCACCTTTTATACATTTCACCACCAACAAAATCCTGTCATGCTGGAAATTGTTCAGAGAAGTGCAATAAAAAGAATAAATAAGCTGGTTTGATAGCAGAGGTCTTAATAACTAAATTTATGTACTTTGATTCAGTAAACTCCTAATTATTCACATATTTATATGACTTCCATAGCTTTTAGAACAATCAGTGTTGTAACCACATCTAATATTCAAAGAGTAAAATCCATGAGGATAAATAATTTAATATGCTGAACACAGATGAATAGCATTCATGTGTCAAATACTGATATGACAATTAGATCTGTGAAACAGCGCAGGTACCCCTGTCAGGAACAGGACACAGCAACTTTGAAGACAAACTTTTCAAAACCATGGTCATGATTAAACAGCCCAATCTCAGTTTCAAGAGAGACCAAAGAGCCCAGAACCATTTTTACAAAGGTTTTGCAATATTGGGTACTTAGGTCTCATTGATTTTAGCATGTTAAAAACTACCAGTTCAATGTTTATAGGTATTTGGATATCTGAAGTTATCAAGAGATTCCTGAATCCTATTCTATTCAATGGGATCTAAGCACCTAACTTGTTTAGACACTTCTGAAAATGCTGGTAAATGCACAACAAGCATTTCTGAAATATTTCATTAAATTCGTACAGACTTGTATAGACCGGGAATAGACCAGAAGACCTACTATTTTGAGACCATCCCTAACATCTTTTATTCTGTGAGACCAAGACATATATAAAGAGGCAATTAATTTTTACTGCTGTCAAGTTAACCTCTTAAAAATAGAAAAGAGAGGCTTGGTGATCTTGAAACAAAAAAGAACTAGTTAATCAGACACAGTACAATTATTCCTATATGAAGGGGATGAGCTGAAGAAAAATCCAGTTTAGTTCATCCATGTTTCAGAAGAAAAGATTTAACCTACTTTTCTTTGTGAGTTTGAAAGATATCCCTGTTCATTAGACTTCAGCCATATTCCTCTGAGGTGTGTTTCCATCTTTGTTGCTGAAGTCTGCTTCCTGAGAGAGACAGATTTAAATTTAAACTCAATACGCTGGACACCCTTTTCATTTTCCATGGTGTCATTGTTTTTGTTCTGCACATTAAGCTGCATGACCTGAAATTAGCAATTTATCATATTGCCCAGTTAAGAAAAAAGAGTGACTGTACAATGGAAAATGTTGCTGAGGGTCTACTTCTGTTGCCAAGCTGTATCTAAAATCATTTCTTGATCAGGGTCCAGCCCATTTTATTTTTATCTTTTTCATAACAAAAGAGAAACAACTTGGCAGAAGTCTGCAAACTATTGGTGGAAGGAGAGAATAGCTACCGGGTACCAGAGTATCTGGCAAGACATATAAAGTGTTCCCAGACATAACTATCATAAGCATGTAAATAAAAACATAGCTTACATATAGCACTGCCACAGCCTGAGAGCCTTTTAAATCCACCTCTGAAGCTGCGTCCGTTTGTCCATTTTCGCC
This sequence comes from Phaethon aethereus, assembly GCF_964289735.1. NCBI lineage: Eukaryota > Metazoa > Chordata > Aves > Phaethontiformes > Phaethontidae > Phaethon > Phaethon aethereus. Next base: position 68,242,944 of record NC_138579.1, on the reverse strand, counting down.
AAGCCCAGCTGCAGACAAATAAGAAGCGAAGAACAATATCGTTTGCTGGCAGAATACAGAATTGCAAGTCCCTCAGTTTGCAGGTCACAGCAAGCGTCGCCACCAGAAGGTGAAGGAGGAAGTTCTCAGTCACAGGAACGCAGTAAATGTTACCACTCACTACTTTCTCTAAAGTAGTAATATCCCAAAGGCAACATTAAGAACATTTTCCTCACTATTCATGAGGCCCAGACTTTTCCACAGACTGAATAAGCACACAAAATGTCAAATGGTGATATATATCGAGGACTGACCTGTTAGATATGACTTACATCATCATAGGTTGAGGGTTTCCAGACGTTAGTCCAAAAATGCACCAGAATTTTTCCTTCCCAAATCCAGCTTTGCTGCCCAGAGCTTTGGTTGACTTTCTACAATACTGCAAGTTACTCCCCATAACTATCAGAACTGTGACATAGATCCCCATCAACATCCTTCTGCATCTATTTGTTCATTATGAACACAAATCAGGAAAAGCACGATAGTTTCCCAACAGAGCAGGGGGGAGAAAAAAAAACAACCAACCAAACAAAAAAGCCCCTGACAACCAAGAGAAAGAGAACGTGACATTATCCAACTAAGACCTCTTAGCGTTCTTAAACAGCAAACTTGTTTAAGTGTTAAACACTGTTAAAGTGTTCTTACCAGCAAACTTGTTTCTGACAGGTTCAAGAGGCCACAGGCCAATTTATTTTATTCAGTAATTTTTCTTTCGGAGCCTAAGAAATAAACTGTTCTTTTAATGTAACAGCTCAAGGTGTAGAGTGTATGTTTTCTTATCATCACTTCGCACATTCCATATCCATCCATATCTCCACTCCACAAGATTTCCTCGCAAAGAGAATTACCCTGCTTTGACTTCCCCCACATTCTCAGAGTTTATACATTAGTTTCATTGTCAGTATTTAAAAGGAAACTCCTACGTTGAAAGAGAGGCAGGTATTTGACTCAATCAGTAGCGACTGTATATTTAACTGCCTTCACAGGCAAGATTTGCAATATTTACCTAAGTATTTGTACGTAGACACAAGACATCCACAGTTACAGTCACATAATATACACACTTTCTACACGTACGACTGAAATCCACACATCAGATTGCACAGTCTTTGTCAACACAACTTCACTATGGTGTTTTGCCATCTTTTCCATATTAAGTGAATTTATATATACTATTCTGGGCTTATTTGAACACTTCACTTGCTAGGACCACAGGTCTTGAAGAACCACAGTTTCCAAAGCAGCAGCTGAAAGAGGCTAAAGCCTTTCCCTCCGCTACAAATTTCTATCCACTACTTTCCCAGCCAAGAGTGGTACACCAGCACAAAACAGTGATATGCCTTTTAGGATCAATGGCGGTTTTAAGGTCTGGTGTGGCACATTGTCTTCAAATTAGAAAAGCAAACTTCTCGTTGATCAGCCTCGTATGTATAGCACAAGCACCTGACTTTGCCTAGTAGATGTCACTGACTCAAAATGCTTTAGAGTCAACTTCTGCTGTAGTTGGTCGTCACAGTCTGTTGAATCAGGCTGTTAACAAAGGACCAGTTTGACAGGTAGAGCAACAGGGAAATATATAGAGACCTAAACCAAATGGCAAATTGTTGTTCCTAAAACATGCCCTGTAACATAAAACAAAAACCACCATGGAGGAATGGCTGTTGAATCTCTATCTGTCCAAGCTGAGGAATCGTATGGGGATTTTTGGAGTATCACTTACGCAAGCTCTTAACTTCAGCCTGGTAAACTCTTTATATCACACAAAGCTATCCGGGTCGTTGCACATGCGTGCGCGCACACACACAAATACCTTTGTATAGAAAGGTGCATATAGAACAGAATTTATCACCTCCCTTCAAAAAAAAGTATTTTCAGAAAAGATTTGTAGAAAGGACCAGAGCTTGAGCAAGGAACAACAAAAAGAAAGGGAAGAACAGTGTAATGTGGGAAAAACAAGAGCAGTTCAGACAATTTGTTGGGAAGTGCACACAGCGGAGCAGGAGGAAGAAGGTAGATGATGCCTAGCTCACAGAAGAGTGCAGTGCAGGTCTGGAGGAGGTCCGAGTGAGTCAATAGTCCATAAGCCGCAGCATCTAGGACATTTGCTCATGCACAGTGTCCCACTGGTGCAAGAGCTACCTTTGTAAGCAGGGTATTTCCACCACCCTCCAGGGGAAAAACTTGCTTGGACCATCTTGAAGTGAAAGCAGGGTGGTTCAGTATAATGTGAAAGGTGTGGGGAAGACTTCAAAATCACATTTAATCTTTGTTCAGCGCATTTGGTGAAATACATGAGTTTTGCTAAGAGATAAGTTGGCACATTGAACAAATACTGTGAGAAACAGACTGCACCTGTTCCTACTTTTCTATCATTGGCAAATCAAATTTGTATTTAACTGCATCAGTTGCCAATATTTCACGGCAATGACTATCTGAACTTCTGTGTCAGTAAGTCTAAAATACAGCATGGAAACTAGTCTTAAATGAACCCTTTCAATGAAAACCAAACAAGCAGTTACCTGCATTAAACAGATAATGCCCCAACATGTAAAATTGGTTACAGGTTACATGTAGTCCAGATAGGTAGGTACACTTGGTTTTTCACCCAACACAAATAGATCACAGTCAGAGAAGGAAGTATTTAATTTCTGCTGACTCAATCTATTAATTAAAGTAAACAAATATTTTCAGTCCCAGCCAGTTCATCCATTTTGGCCTACAAATGAGTGATTATCTTGTTTGTGACTAATCTCAGTCGGAAATTTATGAGGAGCAAGGGCTACTTCGGAAACACACAGTCTAATGTGAGTACCCGAGACTGTACTAGAAGTATTTTTCTGCTTGCAAAGAGCAATTTACAATTATCAACCTTTTCCAACTAAACAGGAATGGAAAGAATTCAGACTTCTAAAATTATATCTGACTTTGTTTCCAATTCTAAACAGCCTTCAAATTATTTCATATCTTCCCCCTTTCTCTGTCACAACCTAATAATCATTTCACACAGAAAGACACAAACTGTATGTGCACTGCATGAGCTTCAAAATAGGGAGAAAAATCGAGAGGCAATTTTTCCTCTCTGTTCTCATAAAGGTCCTGGTATTATCCCGATTCAAGGAAATACTTGATTTTAAGCCTGACCTCACACGGATGGTTAGGTGCTGTGTGTAGGTTCAAGACTGATTTAATCTACAGTAACAAAGTTAGGGAGGTTCAGTCTTTCCAAGACACAAGTTCATACCGGTAACTTTAAAGGGCATATTAACCAAATAGTTTCCAGAGACATTAATTTCATGAAGCTTTCCAAGGATTCTGGGTGTGGAAAAATATGTTTGATTTTGGAGTATATTCTGTCTGTGCCACAGCGCCTGCAGTAGCCAATACTTTTTATATATCTACATCCAGATCAAAGCATCCATCTCTAACAAGTGTGACCCTTGACATCAGCAGAGGCATTCCAAGTTACTCCAAAAGAAGGAGTGTCTGAACATTTTCCATAAATATTTGAACAGAATAAATTATGATCTCATGCAAAAAAGTGAAGCCACTACCATACAGCAAAGCAGAACATTTATCTCAGAAAAAATCCTCCCTTCAACCAAGGTGACTCCTCTTTCAGCATTACCTAAAAGGTCAGCTTCAGTAAGTTGCAAAGTACACATACAACAGCCAGAATTTTGCGAGCCTCTTCTGGAAAGCACAGTAGTGCACCTGGAAGGTTCACGTATCAGACGTCCCCCGTTTGCACTGTCTGTGATCTTGAGAGCTTTGATTCATGTATCACAGGGTTTGTACAAAATCCAGCTGTTGGAAGCGTAATGAAATTTATACATTGAACCTATTCTGTGTGTTAAAACTGTTCTCCAAAAAGGTTACGGCAGCCCAAAAAAATGGACTGGCAGGAATTTGCCAAGTGTGTATTTTACTGCATTTTAGGGCTTTGTATAAATGTGTGGCATGTTGTAAGGCTCACCAATGTCAACACATCTGCAGTCAGGATAATATTCCCCTGGGCACTCTGTCCTTGTTAGATACAGTTATAATCGCCTGATAATAAGCACAGCCCAGATTTACCAAATGCAGTAAGTCTTTATCCGCAATGCTTGGCAGGGATTAGAGCATGATACATGTTAACTATTAGTATTATGAATTATCCAGGGCTGCTAGGCAAATAAAAAGATTTGAGATAAAGTCCTGAGTCTCTTAAAGACCGGCGTTGCTTCTACTGGTTTTGACAGAGCTGAGATTTCACTCCTGATCCCTATCTAAAAAAAAGTAACTAAAAAAAAAAATCAAAATAAACAATAGACAGCACAATGCTGGGAGGTTGAGAAGAGATGATAGCAAATCCAGAGACAGAACTACATGGTTATGCAAACGTTATGAAACATCACCATGCTTTTTCAAAGCAAATAAAATAATGACCCAAAATAGGAGGAGTGGAATAAAGTGTCAGTGACTGTGTTCTCCCGTTTCATAAAAGGGAACACAAAGATTCACAGAGGTTTGCATCAATGTCTTGGTTTTATGAAAACCAGATTACTTCGCAGCTGAAGAAGGACTTCAAGAAGGAAATTTAGGAGCTGAATTCCTGATAAGGAATTTAAGAAGGGTTAGGTAAGAATTCTGAAAATATAAACTTGACTAACTTTTGCCCAAGGTCAGTTAGCAGGGACGTTTACTACGAGACAGTTCGGCTTTTGAACTGCTGAAATCTGACTCCCAGCTCTACATTCAAAATAGTACATTTCAAAATACTAGGTACTATCTAGATGTTATAAAGATCATCTACCTGCCCTCGTTGGGTCCTTGCGTAGGATGGAGGACACTGACTTCTGCATATTACTGTAATTTTTTTTTTTTTCCAAAGCAGAAAAGGAGAGGGAAGAACGCAGAGAGGCTTGGTGAGTATCACCAAACTCCAACACAGAATTTTTCGTCAAGGTTTGAGTTTCCCTATTGTGGTTGCGCCAAGATTTATTAAAGCACAGCATGTGTTCAGTTATTTCTATCCAAAATGAACTGAAAAGGCACTTTGCATCTGCTCTCAGAAAAAAAGAAGTTTGCTTATCTGGCAAACTTTGTTTAAAAATCTGTTTCTTCTTCTTCTTTAGTTCTTTTTGTTTGTTTGATTGGGGTTTTGGGGGCTTTTTTGGTTTCGTACATGGGTGCGTAGCTTTCCTCCCCTCCTGTACCTCTCTTCCTCCATCTGTTGACCTCACTTTAGCACATAGTTTCCCACTTACTTTGCCAAAAATGTATAAAACTTGGGGCGTCTGCTCCGATTTCTTTGTGACTTGTAACTGTATCATTAAACTAACATTTGCTCTGTTATAAAGAAGCCCCTGTAACTTTAATTAGGCTCTTCTGCTCCATTTGCTCTTGCGCAGTTGCAAGTGTGAAGTAATGCTTCCACATGGAAATGATAGGGAATGGTCTTTATTATAAACAAGCTGTGTGAAAAGCCAGAAACCTCAGTACTGAGTTTCTCACAGTACCTAGTATTATACTTTCTGCATTCAAGATGTTTTCCTATGCAAAATAATATTTTCCTTACCTTGCGTTTCCACTAAAGCCCGCTTCTCTCCCTCTGCCACCCCTGAATTCTGCTATTCTGGGGACAAGCATACTCTAAACCCTCTCAGAGGCCCAGGAAAAAGGCCATTCCTTGAAAATTCAGTTTTCCAGCCACGGATATGGGCCACACAGCAGCTCACCAGTCCCCCCAATTTCACAGTTAAGTCTGGGGTCTCTAACACTACTCTGTTGCATGTCAAGAGTTGGATTGATACCCTGGAAATGAAAGATTTCATCAGCTAGAGTTTCCTGCATCAGAAGCACTAATACAGGTAGGCAATGATAATATTTACGTATGAAACAACACTACATGATTACTTCGGGAACAAGTTTCCCTCAAGTCCATAGGGAAGTGTCACTAGCATCAGAATTAGAGATAATTTTCCCTTATTAAAGTGATTCTTTACTAAATATAGTGTGTACGGGTAGACCCAGCGGATATAGGATTTTGTACCACTGCAAGCAACTCCCTGCTACGCCAGCAGCTGCACACTAGAGATCATGCAGTATTTCAGGGAACATTCTTTGAAATCAGATCTAGATATTTTAGTTGATTTCTATCTGTCTGGGTTAGCGTATCTCCTTCGAGAAGGAATGCCTACATGCTAGGCAGTTTGACATAAGAATATGACATCGGTTTACCTTTTAAATGGAACGAGGACAGTGGTGTTTCCTCTTCTACTCTGTGATCCCTTCTCGTTACAACATCATTTCTTATTGACATTTTTTGTCTATAAGCATTCAGCAGGTGTTATTAATGTCCTGCAATAAAGTTATAATTGTTACCAGGTGTTCTCTTCCATTGCCATATACTTGAAGAACATTTTAACCCACAGGAGTTGGTTAAGGTCACAGCTGATTCAGAAGCCAAATCTCCCAAACACTAACACTTCGTTTTGATCATAATATTATCTTTCAGTGTTGGCAGATGGATTTTCCCAGTATTCCCCTTAATTTCTTAAATGCCGTATGAATCCAGTGGCATGATCTCTGAAGAGCTTATACCCTGAAAGAACAAAAGACAGCATAAGCAAAAGATCCATTTACAAATATGCTGGGAAGGCAATGAGTGACCAGAAGCAATCCTGAGAAAGCGTGTTTCATTTGAAAACTCCCAGGTAGCTCGAACAAAGGAGAGAGAACGTACCTGTGGCAAAACCAGGAAAACTGTAAAATCCTGCCTTTAAATCCATTGTTTCTTGAACAGAAACCATCTCATTTCTTTGTTTCTTACAGTAAAACATGCCTCAGTAGTAAAGCATCTAGGGACCACTCTGAAGTAGCCATTGTTCTAAAGCATAGCCCCATCAATACGGAGAGCCAAGATGTGTCAAAAGCACATGAAAACCAACCAGGTAACATTTCCCCCCAAGAGCAGCCCTGAATAAATCTATGCTAGATCTCACAGAAAGGTAAGCTCTGCAGATTTGCTCCTCCACTGCCTTCAGAAACATTTAAACATCATACAAAGCGTAAAGTCACAAGATGTGGTTTCCTGGTCCTGGGGAAAGAGGGGCTCCTGTGACCAGGTGGCCTTGGAGGTAATCCCGTGCCACGATCCCTCCCGACGCCAGGCACTCTAAGCACGTCCAGCTTTGTGAGCAGGGAGTAAAGCAGTAAGCACAGAAGATAAGAGACACACTGTCATGCCAAAAGATTTCTTCTGGACCCTGGAAATGTTCTAATAGCCATCTTTGCCACTGTAAAATTCACAGAACATAAAACCACCATGACACCTGGAAATTACTGAGCAAAGAGGAATGAAATTAAGTCACTTTGGGGGGTGGACTAGATGACCTTTAAAGGTCCCATCCAACCCAAAAATTCTATGATTATTCAGTCATGAGCCTGGGTGACAAGGTATCTCCAAGTATCTCTGGCTTCCTCCCTAGAAACAGACATTACTCAGGAAAAATTGATAGATGTTGCTTTTTTTACTGACATACAGAAAATGTTTTTTTTTTTTTAATAAAAATGTGGTCACTTTAAATGAGTATGAAAAGTATATATTATCAAACCACATGAACTTCCTTCTGAAGTCCTCACCGACAAAAAAGAGAAAAACACAATAGGCTAATTTTTAAACAAAGGGCTGTGCGTTTTCCCATTTTAAACTGTTTATAAAAACTAAAATCCAGTCGAACTATACTGAGAGTGAGAAACAAGGGCTTTCAATTCATCCATGCCTCTTCCTTCAAGCGTGCCTTTCACCATCTAAGAAAATCCCAAACAATAACAACAAACTAAAAAGCCTAAACTTTTGGCTAAGTTTCCAGCTGCTAATTTTGTCTGTCATAAGCTGCTATTGTCAGTCTGAGGGAGGGATTGTTCCCAACTTTTTTAAAGAAAAGAAAAAAGTAGAAGATGCAAAATATACTCAAAGTAACATCTGTGTTTTCTGATTTTATTAAAGCATTTTGTCTTTGTTATACAGAAATAACAAAACACTGAGCCCTTCCCATCAGTATTCATGACGTCTGCCTTTTCATACAAAACCCTCTGAAAGAAAATTCCCCCTGGAAAAAAAAAATACTTTCCTTATAAAAAAACAGATTGTGAGACAGATGATTGCATTGTTTAATCAAATTTCCATCTGAAAACTCTTTTCCTAGTTTCAGATTTAGCTCACCCAGTGAGGCACAGGCACTAGGAAGCACGTGGAAGTATAAAGTAGCAGCTCCTCCATTTTATTATCTCCCTTGAGCTTTGCAATTGGCAAATGAAAAAGAAAGTGAGGAACAAAAGTAGTGGACATAAATTAAGCCCTGCTTTTTAAAGTTCAAACTGAATTTTCTTTATTTTTCTACAGCTGTCAGATAAGCAGGGTAAAACCACTAATGCATGTTTAATATATAAAAACTCATAATGTTTGGCAGTACGACCTCCATTGGAGACATTAGTTCAGGCCAGTGAACTTGGAGCAAGCCAAGTGTGGAAATGTGGAATTGGGCCAGTGACCCCCACCAGTGCCTGTCATATCTGCTGAAAGCAAACTTGTCAAATATAGAAGGGGCAGAAGGAGGACAAGAGTATCCTTAAACGGGGGAGCAGCAACAAAGCGAAGATGCCCATCATCTATTCACAGTTGGCTGTTGTTCAGTAATGGCTCTGGCCATCTCAGAAACAAAAAGTCTGGTTGTAGCCTCAACCTTTCAACCTCGGCCAGTCTGGGGGCCTTTCATTTCGCAGGCTCCCCAAGCTGATGAGTGATCTTAAAGCTATGATACGCTCCTTGCTGTTATCATCTCTTCATACTCTGTACCGAGCAGAAGAAGAATAGAGCATTCCCAGGACTGCTAGCCTGCCATAATAAAAGAGACACTGTTCTTCCCCTTCAGCTACAAAAACAATCCTTAAAAATAGTTGATCTGTTGTATTAATAGTAATTCCTTTTTTTTTTTAAACAAAATAAATCAGATCATTTTAAATCGCTGTCTTACAACCCAGCACTGGTTTTAATTTACTCATTGTATACTTTTCCTTGAGCTTTGGCTGTGGCCTGCTTGCTTTCTGTCCCCTCAGTTTCATTTATTCACTTTTATTTACCAGCAAAACAAGATGCAACTGCAGGGGAAAATCCATGACGAGTATTCGATTTCACAGACAGGGAACCAGTTAAACCCCCATCATTGTCAATAGAAGACAGAGACCTTACACTGACATTATAAAAAACCCAAGAAATTCGTAAAACACGTTCAGCTCTTGTATCAGCAAGCCTTGGTGACCTCACTAATGATTTACATTGCTGATACTAAGACAAAAAAGTGACACTTCTCAGTGCCTGAAGGTGTTGGGTATGCGGTGGTAAGGGTACATTTTAATGCCTCAGAGCTGACACCATGCACAGTGGGTGCTTAAAGTTCCCACGACAAATCCTGAACTACCCAAGTCTTGGCCTCCACCGGATGCCCTGCATCTCACCGAGATCCTTCCCCTTGCAGAAAGCAGCAACCTCTGCCTGGTCGGCGGTACCTTTTCTCTGCCAGGCAGAGAGGATGCCAGCTTTCGACAAGTTCCTGCACTTTTCCCTGCCTCCAGGTGCTGCCGTCATCGAACAACACCAGACTGTAGCACGTTGTCCCTTCGTTAGAAAAGTCTTGGAGAGCACAATATGACTCTAGCTTATCCACGTACTTCTCCCCTTCCCCTAACTGTCACAGCAGCACAGCCTTACATTGCTGCAAGATGATTCTTCAGTATTTATTTCCCATTTTCAACGCCCCGCTTTCATGACTATGCTCTATTTCCAGTTCACCTTTTGAAAAAACATGTTGCAGGCAACATGTTGTAAGTTAGTTACCCGATTCTCTCTGCAGCAAGATATCAGTGGTTGCTCTTCGGTGAAAGCAGATCTCTGGGGGCTGTTTTCACCTCGGACTCCTGAGAGTTACCCGTCCTACCTATCCAGTCACACATCAGGAATTTTATCAGACGTGAATGAGCCTTACTCACTGGGGAATACCGTAGTTCTGCTTTTTTAACACAAGAAAGCGTGCTGGTGCAGACTTAGCATTTCCAGCTCAAAAACCTCAAATTATATCTAGGCAAAAGAAAGAAAGTTTGATTGCAAACGAGAAGCCATAATTTTATCCTCTTCACTATTAGTTCCTGCAGATGTTTCTTGCTATACAAAGCCCTCTTTGAATACGTCCCCACTATCTTACACCATACCGTGCAGGCTGCTTATATATTTGGGTTTGATCCCATTTTCTCATCCTAAAGATAAGTTTATACTGTGATGATTTTCAGACTTCTTGTGTCATGTACAGTCATTTCCAGGTTAGGTATTTTTAAGAGAAAGAGTAAAGATTTTCATCAATTTCTCATTTTGTTTATTCTATTGCATGAGAAATTGAGATAAGCAAACTTTAGTGTTCTGAATGAACTGTACTCTACCAAAACACATATCTACAGTATTTGCAAACACAAACTTGAACAAGATACATACTATCATGTGTATAACTTCTGGCTTCAGTCCCAGAGAGATAGGTGAGGCAAAAATCAGGCTAGTGTACCTAAGAATAGATTATTGATGCAGACCTTTAAGTAAATTATTTGTACTTGAGTGCCTCCTCTTGAGTTAACTTTGCACGCTGGAGAGTAGCCACAGTTCTGCATCCATGCTGAACTCTTCTACCGGGATATCTGAGGGCAAGGTTCAATTCTTCCGTAAACTGAGCTACTCTACACACGGGCATTGGAAGAATGTGTGTGTTTCTTCCAAATGCTTAGAAAGAACTCAGGAAAGATGCTAAATAATTAATAGTATTTATATGACAACCAGAATTTAAAGTTAATAGTTATTGTTAACAGTTAATGAGATGTGTTAACTCTAACTTTTGCTGAGTCAAACACAACAGTTAAAGTCTAGCGTCACACCAGAGTATCACACCAAGCACTGTTAAGTAGTTTTACCTTTTCAACAAACTCTACAGCCAAACAAAAAAACCCCCACACCCTATGACTCTAAACCAATCATTACCCTCGCAAGATTTTATACCACAAAAATGGAGAGAAGTCATTTCATAGGTGCACAAGTGAAGTATTTGTTATATACCAAGCTATTTCCCCACAACAACCAAGTCTACTAAACGACACTGATGAAATCACAGGTGAGCCCATCTCATGAACGTAATCTGTATTTTTAGGAAAATTCTGGGAATGTAATTAATAAAAAAAAAATCATCTTTTAAATGAAATCCCTTAAAGTAAACTCTGTGGACCATGATCATCTTTCTGCCTCATTATTTCTTCCTACTTTAAAATCAGAAGGGGTAATTATTGACTACTGTCAAAATACAGCTTCCCAAGCCCTAGGGATGATTTCAGTGCACTCAGACTGGTGAGATGGACCTTTATCTGCCACCATTATTTCTGAGATACATGACCCTGTTGTGGAAAAAACCCCCACAAGATGACCTGTTTCCAAACACGTGATTTCAGGTGGGTCTGGTAACATTATTATGAAGCTTAGTGTAGTATTTACTATTGTTATGTATATTATTTATTATGACGCTTACAGACAGTACTGAGAACATTTAGAGGACGCTGAGATGGAAGGCATTTGGCTGGAGAAGGGGACTATGATGGGCAGTTGGAGCTGGGGAACAGATTGAGCCAGAGTTGCCTCAGTTCAAGCACAGCACCTGCAACTGACTCTGCACACGGTTTTTTTGGGTGCTAACATGCCAGACAGATACAAAGTGAGAGCGTAAGCAGACTTGCTGAGACTGAGCCATCATATGGGCGTAGGACTTAGGCTAAGGAGGCTCTACCAAAACCTATCTAGGGTGACAAGCAGGAGTTGAGAACTGACAGAACTGGAACAGATTAGAGAACGTGGGCCGAAGGAGAAGCTGCAAGATGGACAAACTGGCCCAAGACAACTGCAATGCAGTTCCCACCAGAGCCAAGCTTGGAGGCTCCCTGCTGTTGACAAACACCTGTTCCATGTGTGTGTGCATGCACCCGCTACAATTTGCTGTTATGACCAAAATCTCTGCAGCTTGACTGGTCTATGCACTGCGTTTAAAATTTCAAGCCATGCTGATGAGCCTGCGGTTGTCTCAGAGTACAATAGGTGGGAGTTTTAATTTTATATATATATAGTTTGCTTTTTTAAATGTAGGAAGTTACAAACTAACTTATGGATACCTCTAAATTACAGAGGTGTTAAAAAGATGGCAAGATCAAGTTCTCGGCACTGAGAAAGCCTGAAAAGTCAGAATTAAGGTTGGTGACAAACCTTAATTGAACTCTCTGTCTGAATGGATCTGGATGAAAAAATCATTTATCCCATTGGTGAGCCTCTAGCCCTCTCATTTATTGCTCACCTTTTGACTGATCAGGCTGCAATCCCGAGTCTTCAGTGCTCAGTTCAAGCTCATTCCTGAGCGGGTCTGTTTTGTCCACTGAATGAAACAGAGGCCCTGTAGAAAAATCGTGCAGGATCATGCCAAGACTGCATCATATTGCATCCGCACAATTCATGTTCAACAGGCAGCCAAGCTCAAGCCTGCTATTTCTTAAAGCCTGAAAGCTCGGGTTTGGCATTTTATAGTTAACGCTGTTTTGTATGTATAGCAGCAAAAATGCGTATTCCACGGCTCTGTCAAGCTGTAAGAGGCATCCCTTCAGAAGGAGAGGATTCTTTGACCACACAAGCTCCTGTCACACAGCTGGGGTAGTGTGGAGTACTTGGCTCAATTTCACAAAGCGTATGTGTGTGTGCCCTCATTTTCCTTTGTGTTTTTGGCTCTGCCATCCAAAGGGTCAGAGTGCGTTACTGAACCTAATGAAAACCTCCCCACATCTGGGCAGTAATCTCTTCCCTTTTACAGCTTGTAATGCAGATAAGAAAACAGAGGTTTACTCCATTTAAAGGTCACAATGTGAGTGAGTAGCACACCCAGAGACGGGACTCCCCTTTCCTGGGGGAACTATAGATAGCACAGTTCGGAGGGTTTAGTGATATTCTTTTAGCAGGTCACATTCCGCCACACCCTACTCTACTCCCCCTTAGGTTTGTTTTCAGTTTGCTTTTCTGCTTGTTATTTTTGGGGAATGAGGTGGGAAGTGCTTGTTTGTTTGTGGAGCCTTTGGCTAGGTTGGCTGCATACTTGAGTCATTTCCCATTACACTGATATTAAACATTCCTATAAACCCTAATGCCCTCTCCTATTATGTTCCTAGGTCATTGACTCCAGGTTTGCTTCTAGAAACTACTTCCTTTCTCTGCTACCTGTTTATCCTAACTGAAGACCTCATCAGCTTTCAAGGAGACCCAGTAGACAAGCATTTAAAATATGGGACAAAATATGGTAAATTCTCAGGGTTTCAACAAAATAGATGAAATTCAAAAGGCTTCTCATAGTGGTGTTTTATGAGGACTCATACATCACAAGGGCTACAATACTTGCTTTAGCTTTGTCTCTACCAAGAGTTACATGGTTCTTTTTTCCTGCAAAGTTATCTTTCGTGATTATTTTTAGGTTTCTACTATATCTGATGCAATATATTACTTTTCTTTTTCCTCTTACAAGACACATTTATAGGTCCATTTCAGTGTCAAATTTTCATTGCTTATAAACTGGTTTGTCTTTTATGTTATATATTGACAAGCAAAAGGTAGTCACAGTTGTCTAATAAGAACAATAATATTCATCTGCAGTACAAATGGTTGTGTATGGTCAGAGTTCCTCCACATATTATGACCAAGTCTTTGCTCCCTCTCTTAACATATCAGCACTGCTCTATAGTGTTTGTTAAGAAAAAAAAAAAAACAAAACATATCCCTTAAGTGGAATTTTATAAATTGTCTGCCAGTTTTTGGCTGTACAACCACTGTTTGATCTGCCTACCTCAAGCCTGTGAAGCGGCTCTGAAAACACTTCAGATCTCTTGCATGTCAGCAGTTCAAATCCTAAAGATGGAATTTTTCTTTCCGAGTGCCACCTCCTCATTCTGTGTCTCTCTGCTTCTCCCCTGTACCACAAACATGTATCTCATTAGACTACATAACATCCATGTTGAATTATCCTTAGCAGACTAAAATTTGCCGTTTCCATATGGCTGATCTGTTCAATCTGCCAGGTTTTCATGATTTATTCAGAAAAAAAATGGCAATTTACAAAAACAAATTCTTTGTTTCCCCACAGAAAGACCAGTTTCTATTCTCTGAGCCAAAAAACTAGAACTAAACAATATGTACAACAGAAGCAGATGTAGCTATTATAGTGTGGCCTGGTGCCTTGAGAAAAGGGACAGCATGAGTAAAATTAATGCATTAATACATTTACTCCAACGTGTTTAACCTTTTCTACTTAACATCACTCATGCGATTCTTTCGAGCGTAAAAATATTTAAACTTCTTCACCCCCGTTTGCTGGTCTGCGATCCCACCCCCAGCACCGTTACGAGTATAAAAAGGAAAACACTGAGCCCGCACATTTCTAAATATAGTCAGCGGGAGCTTTTGGCTTGTAAGCAACAATCTCTGTTGTTGTCAAATTCAGCATTAAACCAATGGATCTATTTTGTATCAATACACTTTAATTGGTTTTCTGGATGACATCTCCACAGAATAATGCCAGGATCAGTAGTGAGTACCGGGGCTGTATTAGCAGAGTAAACATTAAGTTATTATGTCCCTTTCAGAGAGCACAAAAGTTACTCTAGCTTGAAGCCATATGGCCTAGAAGCATGTTGACATATCTCAGCAATAAAGGGTTATGTTACAGAAGGGACCATGCCAAGGAGATCAGAAAAGCTGGATCGGCTACTTGACCAGTGTCACATCACTGAACCCGGCGTAAAGAGCTTGAACAAAATGACATAAACTCATCTGCGACCACTGTCTAGGAGCGGAGACCTTTAACAATGGCAGCACCTGCCAGATCGCCGTTCTCCTCCCCAATAAAGTCACCAACAGCCCCCTCACTGTTCTGTCATGTGCCTGGCACAAGGCCCCTATTGTTACCAGCCACTCTCACTCCAATAATTTCTCCTCTAAATGACACTGCACCACCACAGGTCATTTCAAGGGGACTGAAAAGAAAGATTTTGCATCTGTTTTGAGTTGTAGGCACCAAGGGGGAGGGGGCTCGAAACCCCTTGATAGCTGGCAAATGGTAATAGCAAAATGTCTCTATTGTTTGTGTCTGAACAAACAACCATACTACATGAGAGTTTTTATTGTCCTCAAGGCAATCTGCCACGAATGCTCCCCTTTGCCCATACTCTACAAAGAGAGAGAGAAAAAAATCACAATAGTCACAGTTAGGAAACCTTAGTGAGAGTTTAATGACCAGCTACCAACTAATGGATGGTGAGTAACATATGGCAGAGCTTGGCCTCTTCACATATTGATTAAAAATAATTTAAAATTTAAAGCCAAGTTTGTTTGACAAGGTTCCAGCTTCTTAGCAGCCACTTAACAATCCGAATAAATCTGAAGGGGAAAAGCTTAAATTCTAACCCAAGGCAAAGCAGAACAAATTCATTGTCACATTACATAATTGAATCTATTACATTCACCCAAGTTTAACAGCCAACACTTAAAGATTTTCTCCCTCTACCTAAAATATTTGCTGATGTAAACAGCAAAGCAACTCTTTGTAATATTTGGTAACCTTTTTAGAGTGCCTTTATTAGACCCTCTTATTAAACACGAACATTAATGGCCATTACACAAGACCTGTTCGTCACATTTTAACCACATACTATTATTTAATGTAAGAGAATGATTCCATTCTTACATCCTCGAAGTACTACTCCAGTTAAATGGTCATATTTTTATACACATCTTTGTGTCCTTCTCTAGTGTGATGAATGTCAGAAGCTGGAGCACTTGAGATAATTGTTCCTGCTGAATGGATTTAAATAAAGTCTAACCGGATTACTTTTTATGTGCTTTCAAAACCAACTACACACACTAGAAAATAGATCAGATAACAGTGTAGAAATAACAGTACCTGGCTCTACCAAAAGTCAGATGTGCAGCTAAGAAGGTTCCAAGTAACTGAAAGGAACAAAAAATGCTGGTACTGATTTTTGTTAAATGGTGATTATTTGGAAAAGGAAAAAGGAAATGTCCCCTACAGCCCAGCTATACACACAGTAAGGATCTGGATAAAGACTTTGGATATTTGGCAACTGACATGAACTGCTGGCTAGAGCACTAAGTTAGTACCAGGAGGTCTGTAATCCGCTCCCGATTCAGGCACTGAACTGCTCCATAACCTTAGCCATGTCACTTCGCCTCTGGCTTCTCTCTTACTCTTTTTGCAGTGGCTGCTGCAAAATGTTCTGACTTTTGCCAAGGCTCTACCCATTACCTCAACACAAAAGAGTTACAAATTGGTGTTTTAGAGAATGCTACACCTCGAATACTCCAGACAATGCCATGGCCAACCTAAAGTAGCAGTGAGACAAAGTATATGCAGGATTTCTGCAGGTTACCGTGGATCAGCTGAACTGGCATTAACTGTAGGATGCAGGGATCACAAATACTGACAGTAGCATAGATCACCTGGTTCCTGCAAAGCGTTGCTGGCAGACACAGAAGCAGTACCGGGCACTGCTTTTTCAGGCATGAAGAAATGGCAGGTGATGGAAGGGAGGTGTTAGAAAGCACAGTACCGATGACATGATGGCATATATAAAGGGATAATGGCAGAAATGATGGTGAAAGAAACCTTGTGTGCCTCTTCTGAGTAGTAGCAGCTGCAGCATGGAAGGAGGCAGCGCAAGGTTTGAAGATGCAGTTTGGCTCTCAACCAAGCCATCAGTTGATTACATGTTTTAGAAAAGTTACTTTAAAATATTTTAACAGGTTTCACTTCATTACATCTGTTTATTTCTCATAATGGAATTACTAAAATACTCATTAAGAACTCAATTTATTTCTAGAGCTTTTCTATTACGCCATCGCATTAGAACATGACAGAACTTTGAAAGGGATTAAGGTACATACTGATGGAGACAGAAACAGGGCTCCTAAACTGCCACAGGAGTTAAGACCTAACTTGTTCGAACGTTTTTAAAAGAACAGCAGCAAAAAAACCTCTGGATACCAAAACGCCATCTTCAAGCGCCTATGCATATGTCAAAACCTGCCTAGCAACCATGCATTATTAACTGCAGCGTGTTCCTCAGAGATAACAAGGAATTATTGTTGCATTTTACCAGTTGGAAACTGGAATGCAGCAAGAGATTTTTCTGAGGTCACACAGGAAAATCTGTGTCAACACCAGGATTAGAATTGAGATCATCTGGCTTCCAGCTCCATAAAATCATCCTTCCTCTCCAAAAAATTACTTTTCTAATAATAAAAGCCACTACAGGAAGGGGTGGTCTTCTGTTTTTGTCTTTTAACTTCAGAAATGTAAGGAATGATCCGCTCTGGTCCTCCCTGCATTTGGACTTCCTAGATGCTTCCTAAACACAGCCAACGCACACTGAACGCAGGAAAGTAGTTAACGGCTTCATTCTAACCTCATGCCTTCCCCTTCATGCTCCCAAACAGCAAGCAATATAAATTAGGATTTGAATCAAACTAATCCTTGGCACACCCATTTCTCTTTTAGGTATCTTTGTGGAATCTGACCACATCCCAGTCTTTAGTGTATTTTTCAAATCTACATCTGCTCTTCATCAAGAGATGGGGAACAAAAGTATAGACTAGTAACTTCCTAAAAATCGGACATGAAGGTAGGTTTTTGAAAGTAGTTTCCTAAATCAAGGCTAGTGCTTTGCCTGTTGGATCCACCTTCATCTCAAAAGACTGGAGGTGGTAACTGCGACTCAGTGTGGATGCCAGGATCATCTTGCATTAACTCGTATCAGCCAAGCATAGAACACCAAACATATACAAATTTAGGGCATTATCAGTAAATTTGGTATTTATTGTATATTTGATGTTGATTTGATTTGGTTGATTTTCATATTCATGATAATGTAAGTGTGTCACATTGGCATGAACACACAAACAACTTCCGCTGGACTGCAGCTGCCGTGCGAGCTTTCTAGGCAGATCATGGGTATCGACTAAATGTCCACTGAAATTATTTTCTTCACACTGTCATACCAAACATTTTATATATCTGGGATTTTAAGAACAGCATAAAACTGAAGAGCTTGCAGAAGGTACATAAATGCCTTCCACAGAAAACCCGCTCAGAACATCTAGCGTACCATCATTTCCTCCCGGGCAATTCTATATTGCCCATAAACATCATTAGAGTTTATGAGCACAGAAGTGATCTCTGAACTATTTGTCATTAAAGTTAATTAAAGTCTCCTGGCTGAAGAGAAAAATAACACAATCTGGGCGTGCATTTGGAAGCCATTATGGACAGTCCTAGCGCTCACGGTACGGCACGTTGCAGCTAACATAGCCATGCGTTAGCGCAAGCGCGGAGGAGCAGAGAAACGCATGACACTGAAGAAGGGCAAGGGAAGGCAGAGGAGAAGTGCTGCAGCCTTTGCACCTGCCAAGGGCCTCGGGTCTTTCTACCCAACATCAGGATGTTAGAATTCTCATCATGGCAAATATTGTCCAAGAGGAAAGGCAAGATGGATTAAGAAATCCCCAGTGAACAGGTCCAATCCTGCAGCTTCCTGAGCACTGTGAAGATCTTCTGCCTAGGAAGGAAAGGAGAGTACTCAGCCCTTCCCAGGGAAAGTCAGGGAAGCGCAAGCATTTGCATAACATTTGCAAAAACTGCTTCTGCCGCAGATATTTTAGGGCTATGGAGGACTTCCTCCTCCCTCCCTTGCCCCCCTTCTCCCAGAAGGCCAAGTAAAAGTCTGCTGCCCTGAGCCCTGCTATCTTTCTTAGCAGTCTGATTAACATATGGACACACTCTGGCTTACTAACAACAGGAAATCAATTTGAAAGGCAAGACAAATATTATTTGCTTTCTTCCCATCTGCTGTGATACGTGAACATGCCTGCTTTCAGCAGTGATACAGCGTTATTGATTTAGGATATTTATAGTGTATTTGCCATTATCAGGCCAGCTATCAAAGGACAGTAGGAAAGGCTGTTTGACCCTACAGGCTATTTAAATATGTAGTTGCTCATAAAAAAAAGTCAGATTTTCTTATTCAAGTTGACAGCGATACTATTTCACGTCATGCCTAAAGATACCATTTCCTGCTTTGCCATCTACTTCTGTTTGATTGCAAGTCAAATTAAATGTAATTGTTAAAGGTCTCTCCTGTCTGCATGGTGACCCCAATGCATTTCCAGGCTACTGCTTTGACCCTCTGGGTCTGCAAAAAGCTGGTTTTTGCAGCACCATTGCTTTTTTACCCATAACCAGGCTGAGTCACTTTGCTAGAGGGAGCACAGAAAGCCAGGAGACCCTTTGCCATAAGCACAGGCTGTCTTTTAAACAGACGAGTTTTAAGCAGTCTATATATAAATAATCAAACCCAATAATTCTGAAGGGGCCACAGATAACTATCTGAAAAGAGAGAGCATGGTGTGCTCTCAGCGGTACCTGGGGCCGAAGTGTGAAATAGCGAATTGGATCACTGCTAAGAGTATATAAGCAATATCTTTCATAATACTATTGCATTCAGTGCATCAACACATCTCCATATAGCTCAAGCCTTACTAGAAGACCCTCAGGTTGTCAGGAGGACTGACTTTGCAATGTGAACCAAATTAATGAGAGCCTGTGCTCATCCAGAGCTCCACATTGCAACATAAGGCTCTGCTGAGGGACATGGTCCGCACACACATATCACAGTGTCTCCCACAACAGTAAGCTAAGATGTGCACTAACTTACACAAAGCTTATGCCCATCTGGTCAGCAAAGGTATAATATTAAACTATATGTCCCATATTTAGACAGATCAGCTTTAGAACACTCCATACTTACAGGGAAATCCTCAAGACTGACTCATATTTTCCAAAACTTCTGCAAGCATGAATTCACATCCAGGAAAATGAAATTTTCCTCATTTGCTGATCCTTCACACCTCTCACATGGTTAATGGTTCACACCATATTTTTTCTGAGATGCAGGCAGAACTCTTTATATTTCCCCTTTCTTAACTCGTTCTATGAAATGTCAAGTATTGCCATTTAACTTTTCTTCACCAACTCAGAATCATTCTTTCAGACTCTTTGCAAACTCAGACAGACAGCCACACTTTGGTTTCCTTCACATTGAAAACACCTTGCCTTTGGCAATGCAATTGAAACTTCTTCATTTGAATGAAGTCTAGTTGTCTAGAAAACTGCTGAAATGAATATACATTAGTTATTAAGTAAAGCATTCGATAAGAATAATTTATGAATCAGTAATTATGGATAGAAATTAGATATTGAACAAGTATTTCATGTGTGTCATGCAGATAAAGCACTGAGTTGAGACATAGGAGACCTGTATATGGTTCTTGCTTCTACCAAGGACTTCCTACAGTCATTTAATTTGCCTATTAGGTGTAGGTGACTTTCATAAGAGGTCAAAGACTAAACCCTGCCCTTTCCCTGTAACTAGTCCAGCATTTCTGCTGTCAGCAGTCAAAGGCCTATATTAAACACTTTGGTGCAGCATTAAGGGACATTCCCTCCTCACTTCTTCCTCTCTCGTCTCACTTTCTGCATTATTTAGACTCATGCTCTGCAAAACGAGAGAGTGTGATGCAAAAAAGGAACAAAGCTAGAGAAACCACTCTGTGAAAACTAGGCTGGTAGCTTTGCCCAAAGGGAAAAAAGGCTGTGGGACAAACATGCATCTCTCCAGCTGGCAAGAGTGATCTGCAAGAAAACACTGAATTTGCCCACTGATGGTTGAAATACAGGCTGGTCTTCGGTCTTAGACCTAGGCACTCCCTGTGCATTGTCGCTGGGTCCCAGGTAACAGACCTGGCACTGGAACACCACTTGAACTCAGCTTGACGGTAGCCTAGCTCCTCCAAGGGATCCAGAAAGGTCAAACTAAGGCAAAGCCCCTCCAGGAAATCCCCAAATCTGGAACAGGGGTAGGGCCTGTCAGATCTGAGACCTGTCAGACCAACACAAGAATGACTGGGAGTAGCTAGGAGAAGGATGTCTCCAGGGATTCAGAAGGGACCAAAGTCAGAGAGGATAGGGTGAGGCAGAGTAATGGTAGTTATTTGTAGCGATGGAGGGAAGCACTGATTTTCAAAGCCACATGGCTTGAGGTGACTTGAACAGAAACTGAACTTTAGGAAGCAACTCTGTGCCAAGAGTCTGAAGAAGCTACAAGGTAATGACAAAGACTTAGTTTAGTTTCAGTTGAAGCATGACACCACTTCAGTAAACTCCCTTCTGCAGCAGATGATAACTGGCTAGCAAACGTCTGGCGACAGTTTTCGGCAAGTCCAAGAAGAAGGAATTGAACTAGCAGCAGGGTATGAAATCAGCTGGGGTTATATCGTGTTATTATGTTATGCAGATGCAACAGGGACTGTTTTAAGTCACTGACTGAGCAGCACCCTGGCAGGACAATTTCAACTCTGTGCACAGTGTGTTGCTAAACATCCGAGGGTTGTGCTGGGAGTTAATCACCGCATAGACCCCGCACTGGCCTCCTGCCTGGAGATGAATTTTGACTTTGTTCAGTTTTCACTGTCAGTTTCTTCAATCTTTCACCTACCAAGGCATCTTGCTATCCCCTCACGCACAAGAGGGTATGAAGGACTGCAGTCTTTTCTAATAATAAGGATAATATGCAACAAAAGTCACAGAATTAATTTTCAGGGTCGAGTAACCGTCGTGTCTCAAAGGCTCTAATACATTACCAGGGGAACTGCTTCTCCTGACCGGAAGAAGCATATAATAGGAAATCCTGACATCTGGAAGAACACATCTGGCAACCATAATGTTTCCAAACTTGCTAAGAGTCCTTGTCAGCCTTTTACACCAAATTACTACCAACTTCCTTATGTCATGTTCTTTCTTTACAAGGTGTGCCCATATCGCTCATGTTTATCCCATTGAACAGCATCCATTATATAGCAATTACCCATTTATCTGTAGCACAGTGAAACTTTTACGATATTTCTGGTGCTGGTGAAAAGTCAAGAAGTTTACAGCAGGTTGCTTCCCAGTTGTTCAGAATTATATGACTGTTGAATACATCCAGTCAAGTTAATAAAAAGACTATAGGAAGGAACATAAAATCTTCTGATTTAGGCCTTAAGCCAATCTCTGCCTACAGGGGATAGGAAGAAGCCCTCATGTATATTCAGATCTACTTGACATCAGGTTTCTCACGTGTTTCTCTGGAGCATTCTGGGGTTGCCACTGTCAGGGATAACATTACATGCCCATAAAGGCATCCCTATGATATTTTTAAGCATGACAAGACCATCTTTCACACATGGTAGAATAAATTCACAGGGGAAAAAAGGCTGTCTCTAAACAGTTAGAAGATCTATCAAAACAACGTGGCATTCAAAAAAAAAGTTTCTGCAGCCCTTTTACCCAAGTAGATCACTTTGGTCTTCAGAGCACCTCATTTGCTAAGTTGGTGGGACTTTTTCTCTGTTTGAGCCCTTTCTTGTGACCTTTTCCACTAATCAAACCCAGTTTCTCCCCTCCTGGCCATACAGTTCTCTACCAGTGTAACTCAGAGACTACTATCACATAATGGCTTGGATCTCTTATTCAGCCTGCTCTTCACTGCCTTCCAAATCCATCTTTTCATTCATTGCTCCTCTATCTTGCCAGCACTTTGCAACTGGAACTGTACCTCTGTACTTGCTAATAAACATCTAGCACAATGTTTGTTGGCAAATAGCTGATATATAAAATAAGATATAGAGATTATGTCTCCACTCTCTTGTGCACAGCAATGAAACATACTGTTATTGTATATCAGAATAGGCCAAATCACAGTGCTTTTTGCCAGATTTTTTTTTTTTTTTTTTTTTACTCTTCTTTAATCAAGCTTTCTGTTAAGCCAAGAACAAAGTAGAACCTGAGATTGGGTGTCCTCATGCCTGGTTCCAACAAAAATTTTTCTTTTTCTAGCTGGACTTAGTTGAGAGGAAAAAAGTCATACTTACAATATTCTGTGCATCTGTGTAAAGCTCAGCTAAAATTACAATAACTATGTGATGCTGACTGTTGATTCACAGAGCCCTGAACCGACTAAATGTTTGGTTTTCACTCTGCAACCCCAGGTAATTCTCCTCACACATTACCTTCAAGTATCCATGCCTTGCCGTTTCAAGAAATACCAAAGATACTTTCCCTAGCTCAATGTGTGTTCCCTGTACAGACAGAGGGCATTTCACAGGAGTCGGTGGAACAGAAACATAAACAAACCCTGGTGCCCTGGGTAGGCCTCCGAAAAGGAATGCCAAACACCTCCCCCTGCTCTCTGTCACTGATACCTCCATCCCCACGGGTCACTGCTGGTGGCCACAGCTTTTAATCACACGCTGGGCCTCCAATGATTTATCACCCCTTAATAGTTTTTGTGTTGAAGATTCCCAGTTGGCAGCGCAGCTCCCCTTCCCCCTCAATGTAGCATTACCCAAGAGCATCAAAACCAAAACAGGAAAAGGTACTGTCCATGTGGAAGCAGAATTAATGCTGTTTAAGAAAACTATCTGTTACTGACATGCTTTTTTAGCAAATAACTAGTGACACCATAAAAGATTTTAGAAATTATGCAAAGGTTATAAAGTTAAAGACTTGAAATCTAGTATAGTGTTTCCAAGAGACTGCATAGCTATCTGCTGTTCTCTGCATTGTGCATTTAAAAACCGTCAGTCTTGCTTTTGATAAATTCTTGCTACAAGATTCACTTTAGGTTTCAGCCCCACGCTGCTTCAGTGGAACTTCCTTCCAAATTACAGTGAACAGAAACACTTCGCACAGGAAAAACTCTGGCACTTACAGAGCACCAGCACGTGATGTGGCATTTCTGATCTCAGTATATAACCAAGATTTGTCTCATAGGAAACACTGGTGCAGCATTTTTCATTCACAGGTCTCAAAAGTTTCCTGCACTTACCTCCATTTCAAAGGTGAGCTGACTTTTCCAATTCACTGTGTCGGACAAGGTCCAAACCAGGGTTAAAGGCAAGTTTCCTCAAGCCCCAGCAAAAAGGCTCTGCGAGAGACCTGGACACCTCTCAGGAATAAACTTCTTCCACTTGATCAGTCTCGTTGGCAAGTAACAGTTACGATTCCACTTTGAACAAAGAATAAGCACCTTCAGTTCGTACCAATTCCTCACTCCCGTGTCTCGGATTCTAGCAGGAAGGAATTCCTCCCACTCAGGTGGCACCAATTGCTGCGGTGCTGGCACTGATGAGGATAATGTTGGTCCATCTCCTTCTCTGTTGGAGTTTGTCTGATGGATCCAAACAACCCAGCTAGCTCATTTTCCTCTAAAACAAACAGACACACTTTAGTTGTGGGTTCTGAACACAGTTAACCTACACATTGTGCACAGGAGCCACGTTATTTCAGCCACTGAATGGAGGAATCTAACCATTTATTAAGATTGCTCCAGCAGAAAAAAGTTTCACTCCTGCTTCTCTCCATCACATCCCTGATGCTGTTCAGTGGTCTGATCAAAGATACATAATGCTAGCAATACAAGAATCAGGTTGAAAAAACTAAAGAAAGTAATACATCTCAGTGACAAGATTACACTCTGAAAACCTGCAAATAAAGGCCAATAGGCAAAAAAATCCCACTGGTCAGTCAGGTATCTTGGAGGGAAATGACCTGGCCTGTGCAGGAGGTCTCCCATTACCCAGGTCAAGGACACAGCTTCAGCATGTCACTCCTCCCTTCCCATCCAGTTGTCAAGCTTGTGGAAAGTGGGGTGACAGCAGGGAAAACAGAGATGGGAGACGCATTCGGGTCTGGTTCTGGCACAGAGCTGTAATGCAGCAAGGGGACACACACTGACAGAACAGCTAAGAAATACATGCAGATGCCTCATTTTATGCATAGCTTTAGCAACTGCCAACATTTTGAAGGTTCTTTACTTGTATAACAAGCAAGCAGCAATTGTTACATGGATAAGGTGTATTCTTGATAGATTTAAACATAATGTTTAAATAATGGGCTTAATTTCAACAACACTGAGCACTCATAGCCATAATCATGCCATTCTCAGTGATTATCATCTCTAAAAATAAGACTCTTTATATGTAAAGTTATTATCTGTAAAACAATAACTCAGCATGTATCTAAAGATGTCTAAATACAAACATGATTTAATTCATAAAACACAACCTGCAAACAAGGTGCCTTACAAACAAGGGTGCCCACACACAACATATAACTTACCCAGGGAAAAAGGCACTCCCTCTCTAACAGAGTACAGGCTGCCTTCTCACATTCAGTAGTGCAAATCACAGTGTTTCTCATCACTAGTGGATCAATTTACAAAGGCGGGGAAGGATAATAACCAAATACAATTGTTCAACTTAATTGCTAGCACATGGTGTATAAATAGCATTTTTGCATGATGTCACACAACTACCATTGCCCTACATGGTAACAGGTCCTTAACAAATAGGTGGATGTGAGAATGAGGGCAGGCCAGAACCCTTATAAAGCAAACTGCTTCTTTCTTATAGTTTGACCACTTGCCATAGAGTGTGATAGAAGTGCTAAAATCTAAAGCTAACACACAGGAGGTTGGTTTATTGCATTGTATGGACCAAAGAAGAATTTCCTGCATATGACACTGAAGGCAGAATGAACAAAAATTCCTCTGAAGTCTGCAGACAGCATTGAACAGACCCTCCTCTGTAGTAGCCTTTTTCTCACATATCTGTGTTTTGAATTTTAACACAGCTGTGAAGGGAAGAAAAAAAAAAAGCAACACCAATAACCTTGCCAGTTGGGCATTCAAATGTCAGAGACAAAGGAAAGTTTGGTAAGGAGATGAGTTTGCTGTGGGCAATGACTGTGTCAGACAGCCAATGACATCACTCCCTGTGCTGTCTCCATCACGATTTTCCAGAACAGGATTACAGCGATGACAGATTCCATTCCAAAACTCCCAGGCAGCTCTTTACATAGATGTTAGCAGAACAAAAGCATTACACGAGATTTCCTCTCTCTGTCAAGCAGCATTTGATGTTCTCTAATCCTCACCTTGGGAAAAGCATTCGAGAACCATATGGACTTGCTGAAATCACACAGGATATCCTGTCTCATAGCTAAAACTCACAAGTTAAGGAACCTCTGTGGGGCAGAGAAAGTAGGTTGTGTCTTTTATTTCCAAGAAGAGAACAGGGATAGCCCCCAAAACTATGCACATAACCATCAGGTGTGATTCCTACACATTCCATAGAAGATTATTCTGGTGACTTAATGGGGAGTAGAAAAACAGGAAAAGCATCAACACTATCTGCAGTATTAGATAATTCTTCAGTAGCCAGACACAAATGACAAAATTTTAAAAATTTCTTCCACTTTAATCTTTAAAAATTTAGTCCTCCACTTGTACAGAATTTTGACCATAGCTGGTTGACTACGGAAGTGTAGGAAGTCATAGCACTTGACATTTGGATGGAAGCTTTCGTTTAAAATTAGTAACCATCATTTTCATGTATTTTAACCAAAACTGACCCAGTAGTTAAAAATTTATGTGTTCAATTAATCTAGTTCCCTTTTCTAATTCAATTATCAATTGATTTTTAGCATTGGCAGGAAGCTATTCAATTAATATTTTTACTTTGCATGGAACCTCAATCTTATTTGTATCCACCGCCAATCATATAATCTTAAATAATGTCATCAGCATCAATTGTCTGCAGTCTGCTGTGCCACTCTTGACCTGAGTAGAAATTTTTTGTTCTCCTTCACAGAACGACATCCAATGAGCAAAGGAGCGGTTTAAGTCACATTTTCAAAATCTGATGCATGCAGTTGTACACATAACATTTATCCCATTTTCATGGTCTGTATATTATTTGCTAAAAGCAAATAAAAATAATACCACACATTCTTTGAGAGTTACCATTTCTTAAAATTGCCCTTCAAATGTTATAACTCTATCTTTTTCTCAGCCTTCCATACTCTCCGTTGGTATTTAGTTAATGGAAAATCAAAGGAAGTTGAACAGGTGTTATTGGAAAGAACCCGTTATACTTGAGAGAACTGCTTCACGGTCATTATCTAAGTGTGACTTGCGGTTTGGAGCCACACTTGAAAGTTTAGATTTCTTACATTACTCAGCGCTCCATTCCCTGCACCAGCCTTCATTTTATTAACGCCAATGAAAACAAGTCATGTGTTTCAGACATGAACTCACGTGAAGGTGCTTCCTAATTCAGAGCTACCAATTGATTCAGGCCTATCTCTGCGTGTTGTATAATTCTTTTGTCCCCTGTTGTATTCTGGGTGTATTCTGGCATTTCTGCATTGTGATGAAATGAATTCAGATTAAGAGCACAGCTACTGGCATGCTGCCTACACCAAGTGACTCAGGCACCTTCTGCTTTGTTACAGTGACCTCCCAAGTCCCCAGGATTTATCTGTGTGGACAACACAATCATAATTCACTAAAAAGTGCAAGGAACGAGCGGTATATCAGAAAAGCTTTTTACTTTTAACTGGAAGCAAAGGGTTGATGTAAGAAAATATTACATTGCCTGGCATTAACAGGCATGTCACTGCAAGCAAAAACAGTTTCACATCTTGGGTAGTTTGGGGAGCAGACAAATACCATGACTGTCTTTTTCTTCTTGATGTCCTTGTATAATTGATCTTGAGCTAGGAACTTGCATTCCGGCAGAAGCCTGGATTAAAAACCTAGACCAACAACAGTCAGCCATCAATCTTGAGGCCATCTATCCTATCTGCAACCGTTGGTATCAGCCATTAGCTATTTAGTAACTCTAAGTCTCAGGCAGAGAGATCATTTTTCAAAGCGAGTAAATGCTCCCTGCCTATCCCCATTCATTCCACCTATTCTTTTGCTAATTCCCATCTATTACTCCCTCAGCACTTGCAATGAAATCTCATGCTTATTGCTTCAGTCATATTTCTATACCACATTACTAAGCATCAGAAAAGAAGAACTAATTGCTTTCTTTTTCGAGATACAATTTCCTACAAAAATTTAAAGTGTGAATTTTCCAAAACTACTGCAGATCAGAATGCAATAACACCTTCAGCATACATCTATAACTACTTGCTTCTCAGTTACAGTGATTTTTCCTTACACCATTCCTGAAGTGCAACGCAGCACCAGGGGAAGCAGTGTTAAATACACCCTCACTATCAGGGTCCTTTCTCACTGCCGAAGCAGTGTAAAATGAGAAGTTAGTTAACATAAGAGAGGAAAACACCTTGTATTCCAAAAGGTACCTCTGCATGACATCCTTTTCTTCAAAAATTTTGAAGTTGTTTTTTCTGTGTCTGAAAAAGCTATCATTAAATATATTTTACTACTAAAAGATTTCAAATTTGCATTGAAATCCTCTTTCTGCTACACCCTAGTTCTCAAAGTATTCCATTCTGTGACCCCTTTATCATCAGAGACTACCTCACCCAACAAGAGAGTGTCTCTACACACACAACCCATAAAATAAAAAAATGGCAAAAACCACTTGGGCACCCAGCGCTTCCACCAAGGTAGCCATGCCAGTTACATCTTCAGCTGGATAACAGTAGGCTCTTAAGTTAGGAAAGTCATGGGATTCATTTACATGGATATGAACATGTGATTAGGTTTGCACCTGGTATAAATAGGTTGAAACTGCTTCAGTGTTACTGCAGACATGCTGATTTACAGCAAAGGACAGAGCAGGTTGATGGCTCCTCCACAGCACGGGCAAAATTACATTTTGCTGCCAAAACGTTGGTATAGTTATACACATAATCAAGCATTTTGCCCTCATCTTTCTGCTAGCAAAGCTCAATTTCTCAGCGCAAATGGCAGTGAGAGGACACCCTGCAGCCGCGGGACTGCTCTTCCTCCTTGGCAGCAACAGATCTTGCCCGCTCAGAATCACATTGTAGGCTGCAGATTCTGTCTCCAGCCCAGCCAGGGCATGATGGGACATGCAAGAGGAACACGGAGCTCAAAATGCTGTCAGCAGTGGCAGCCAGGAAGCACAGGACAGGCAGACCTGGGGAGGTCCAGACCCTGCAGTGCCCGGGGAGAACAGGGACTCCTAGTCTTCCTGAACCGGGCGTTTCGCCTCAGGCTGAGCTGCACACCATGGAGGGCAGGGGAAGAGCTAGAGCACAGCACTGCTGAGAAAGAGCTCAGCGCTGGCAGGAGACTGTGCTTTTAAAATCCTTTTCTTTCAGTCCGTTATGCTGCATCACACACAGACCAAGGACCAGTAGAAGGGATTCCCATTGCTGGGTCTTTTCACAGAATCATTAAGGTTGGAAAAGACCTTTCAGGTCACCAGGTCCAACCATCAGCCCAACACCACCATGCCCACTAAACCATGTCCTGAAGTGCCACGTCCACACGTTTTTTGAACACTTCCAGTAATGGTGACTCCACCACCTCCCTGAGCAGCCTGTTCCAATGCTTGACCACTCGCTCAGTAAAGAAATTTCTCCTAATATCCAATCTAAACATCACCCAGCGCAAGTGGAGGCCATTTCCTCTCGTTCTGTCGCTAGTTACTTGGGAGAAGAGGCCAACCGCCACCTCACCGCAACCCCCTTTCAGGTAGCTGTAGAGAGCGAGAAGGTCTCCTCTCAGCCTCCTCTTCTCCAGACTGAACAACCCCAGTTCCCTCAGCCGCTCCCCGTAAGACTTGTGCTCCAGACCCCTCACCAGCTTTGTTGCCCTTCTCTGGACACGCTCAAGCACCTCAATGTCCTTCTTGTAGTGAGGGGCCCAAAACTGAACACAGGATTCGAGGTACGAATCCCCATGCCCCTTGCGGCTGCCTCTCCCCAGGCAACTCCCTGCTTGGCCTAATGCCCAAAAGCAGCCCCATCAACAGAAATTCTGGTTGCTATTGAGTTAGGATTGCAAAAGTCAGCCTGGATTTCTGTCCTTCCATTTGTATTGATGGAAGAAAGATACTATTACCCTTTCCTGTGCTGAGACAGAATCCTTCAAGTCAACCGGTCACGAGTGCATTATCCAATGCATATGTTTAGAACGTCAACATACAGCACGCATGGCCTGCTGTACTTCCTAAATAATTATATTACTCCAGCTAATCTTCTTAATTGCTTAGGTAAAACTTTCCAATTGTTAGCACTCCTCCGGGGTTTTCCCATCAGAATTCTTGTTCTTAAAGAGCAACAATAGACTAAAGGAACTTTTATTACTTTGGGACTGGTCATTAACATTGTCACATTGTTTTTTCTTCTTTTCAGATAACGATTGCAGGCTCCAGAATGTTGCTACTTTTTTCAAGTACCTTTCAAGATCTTCGTGACCACAATTTTCAAGGAGTATGCAACATTTATTTTAATTAGCTCAGATTTTTCACTTAGAGCACCTTGCTGAACACTTCCTCTAAAAGCACCTCAGAAGGCACTGGCAGTGCAGGGGACAGTACCTGGCTCTCCCACATGCCACCTTGCCGTTCTGAATGCATCTTCTTCACTCACAAAAAGAAGAGATACCAAACTGCTTATCTTTTGGCAGGCAAAACACCCCTGTCTTCATCCTACAATTCAGTTAACTGAGGCACAGACCTCAAATTGAAAAACCTGAAGTTAATCACATCACATTCAGACCTCTAACTACATTTCTAAGGTTCACAACACTTTCTGTTAAAACTAACAATTTACTTCAAGAGATGCATTTTAACTGTTTATAAATTGAAATCAATTTGATCAAGCCCATGAGAGATGCAGTTTTCAAAGTCAAGGAAGATAGTCTGGTGTCTAATCATGTCAAAAGAGTCAATCTTACAGACCCCTCTTTAAATTCCTAGCCTACACAGTCATATTCTTAGCCAGAAACAGCAACACCCGAATAAAAAGGTGTAAGTTATTTGAAGTTTATTCTAATATAATAAAGCTAATTAATTATTTTTAACATAAGCAGCACACATTTTCTGGCTAGCTTTACTTTAAAAGCATTTCATATGCACAATTAAGATATTAAGCATGGGCCCAACTATGTTGTTAGGAATTTAAGTGTGCCAGTACTGACAAATCATTGGCACTTCACAGTTCTGCCTTTAAAATCGTCATAATTTGACTTCAGAGCTCTGCAAAAAGCTAAAAAAAGATTTTAAGAGCTGGAAAATGACTTTTCTTTCCAGACTGTTCAGAGTACTGTACATTCATTGTACTTTTGAAAGCAGTGTGACTTGTGAAACTGGCAACTTTCCCATCCATAGCATCTTAGAGATGTTTATAGCACATGATATTTTAATCGCCTGATGACAAAATTATTTGGAAATATATCAGTTGCACAATGCATTTGCTTCATATTTTTGAATAACACTAAGGTCTGCATAGAAGCCCAACAAAACAACAAAACATTAAGGAAAGGTGTCCATAATCCATCACCCTTAATGCATCCATGAACCTATACGCATAAGCTTAGGTCTTGCTAGGGATTCAAACTGGCCCATAACTATTCAGGTGCTATAGACAGGCATCATGGGTGCAATCCATGGTCCCTCATTAGGGCCTGAAGTTTATTCTAGGCCATGTCTTCATACGGGTGGTCTTCTGAAGGCAGCAGTGGCTGCCAGGGACCAACATTTCTTTTTTCTGGTGCACAAAACCCTAGTAACTTCTAAGCAAATACTGTTGTTTAAAATAGGGAGCTACTGAACAAAGAAGTCAGAGTTACTCAAGAGATGCATTCCGTCATTTTGCAGTCAAATCACAATCATATAGTCTGATATGCATCAAGGCAACCCAACAGGCTGGGGGATGAAGGGATGGAGGGCAGCCCTGCCCAGAAGGACTTGGGGGTACTGGTGGGTGAAAAGCTGGACATGAGCGGTCAATGTGTGCTCGCAGCCCAGGTGGCCAACTGTGTCCTGTTAACCAATCTGTTAACCCCCTACCACTGGGTTTGCTGTTAATATCCCACCTTTTTAACAGGTAGTCAGGAAAGCTGAGCAGCTTGGCGAGTACATTCAACAGTGAGGGGGGGCGGAAAAAGAAGAAAATGGTCTAATGATTACGTTTTGTTGCACTTCTTAATTGCAAAGCTCCTTCCATTTCCCAAGTTTTTGTTTGTTTTGGTTTATTTATAATTATGTAACCAAGGCATGTAGGTAACCTTACAAGACAAACTTAAGTTAAAAAGAAGGTAAAAAGTCTCTTCAATACAGTCCACAGTTTTAGACTCTTGAAACTGTTTATACAGTATCCTGTCCGTGCAAAGGCTAATTTCATGAGCTAACAGATTTTCATTTTGTTTTATTTTACAAAGCACATGTAATATGCACTGTAGTTAAGAGATGCACAACTCAAGACATCTGATCAAAGTCCTATTAACTGCACTTGGCAACTTGCAAATTTAGGTCCTGCTGAAATATCTGAAAGCAAATCCTCTTACAAGTATGAACTTGATTTATAACAGCTGAAGATCTAACCTGTAGATAAGTCTCTCAGAATTATTTGTGTATAGGAAAAACATGGGCCCCACTCCTAAACTGTGATTTTACTGGAATGCTGTTGCAGAAAAGGAGTTAAACCAGTGCTCCTTACCATATTAGAGGTCATATTTTGTAAATGGGGACTGATCCTTAACTGTACCAACACTAGTAGGTGTCACTATAATTTATCCCCTAATGGGATTTCCTCTCTGTGACCTCCCTAGGTCTGTGGTCTTGTTTACCAGTTCAGTAGTTCCTGCAAGAAGACACGGACGTATATTCTGTGATGTACGTCACATCCTTACAAGGAGAGAGGATAGCCAGACACCCTGAAATATGGAACGTGCATTAGCAAGCATCGCTCATAAAATTTCAAAGCCTGAGATCTTTTCACAGCCTGACAGATTTTCCCATGTAGCTTTCCACATTCCTACTGTAACCCAATACAGGTGCTGCAGGCTGAGTGATAAACAGAGACTCCTTCAGGAAGCCTTGGGAAAGTGGAGCCTCGGAATATTACACTTTGTTCTAACTATTCCACAGGTGACTGTTAAGGCTGCATAGCCCATTTTTTCAACTCAGTAGAAGACAGGCAGAAAAAGTGAGAATGGTACAGAACAAGTAATGAAAAATGTCTGTTAATGAACTATCACTATCCTTTAATGCTACCTTTTATGCAAAATAAAAATACTTCAGTACTTTCCAACCCTGGAAAAAACAGAAGCAGCGTTTCAGCAGATACATGATTTAATACTGCTTTTGCATTAGGGGTACCAGTAAATTTTATTGTAAAATGTGGTTAGTAATACCTGCAGCAAACCAGAAAAAGCGTGAAAGCACATTTCTATTACTTGACTCACTTCCATGTAGCAGCTGTGTGCATGCCAGCTATAGCTTATACATACACTCATTGCAGCCCAAGCCACAAGCAACGTGCATGCAACACACACAAGCACTCAGAAAACAAGAGTCTCACCGTAGCCAGCACACACTCACCTAACCAGGCTCTCAGCAGCGTTCAAACTGCGCACAAAGAGCCCAGAGCAGAGCCAAGGCAGGTACACGCTACCAGGGCTGCCCAGACCATCAGACTGGCTAGCCTCCAGGTCAAACCCTAGCGTAAAGCAGAGCATCCTCAGCGCTGTTCTGCTTTACATCAGCTGTCAGGGACTTAGATCTATTGCAGTTTTCAGGCATTGTTAGGATGTTTTGACCATACTCCCTTGCTTATGTCTTTGCATCCTATGTAGCACAGGAACTGAGCAGAGTGACGGCAAAGGATTACCTTGCTCATAGACTGTCTTTCATGGTGTAGATCCAGTAGATCAGCGCAAACTAACTACAGCATAGCCAAGAACGAGGGCCAGTATGACTAATAACGACCTTCTGAGCTGCCACAGCACGTACTAAGAGCACAAAGGACAAAGGATTCTCAAACGAAATAAGACATAATATACCACAGCCACTATATCGTGCCCATATTGGAGCTGGGAAAGCAAGCTTCAGCTGGCAATGTTTTCAATAGCTGTTGAGATCAAAAGAGCAAATACGCAATTCCCCATCTTACAAAACCTGACGTGCCTGTTATTCAAAATAATCTGTTAAAAAATACATGCAACCTATATTCTGACCATAGATTTGGGCGAAACACTGAACTGGATCATACTTTCATCAGTTGTTACTCTTGTTTATGACAGGACAGAAAAATCAGATAGTATTGCCTCTGCTCCTTCGTCACATGACTAAGTGACACAAACAGGAAAGATTTCAAGGTGGCTGAACAGTATTTCCAGGCTGGATCTTTATGCAGCCACAATCTGTGGATTATTTTTAAGATTTCTTCTGGTTTTGTTGGTGAATAAAATGTTTGCAGGAGATAGACCGAACTGCTGTGACTGCCATTAAAAAATTGTCATGCGTTCTTTAGCATTCATTAACTTGCATGCAAAAGGAGAAAATAGGTTAATTATTAGATGCCAAGTACAAATTTGGCATCTAATTCTTCACACACAAAATTCTTCACACACCCATACTATTGAGGTCAAGATGCTAAATGGCTAACTCAAAATTCTGATATTTAGTACAAACCATAGATCTGTCAAATTTTGATTTCATCTGGGAAATTATCTCCCCTGTACTGCAAAAAAAATATTGAATAGAAGGAATATCTTATCCCTCCTAGGTATGCTTCTGGTTCTGGATCAGAAATAATTCCACTACCATCATCAGCACAACACTGTTGTGAGAGGTTATTCTTCTCTGGTACATGTTACTGTCAAAAATACAGCCTGCAGTATATTATGATTTCCACTGGTGGAAGTAAATGACGATTCAGAAGATCATCTTTTTCAGTGGTTTTGCTCACATGAGGAATGCAACGAGCTATTACTTGCGTAAGAACTGACAGGGTTTCCAGCTGTCCTTTAAATGACATCAGTGTCATCTGAAGACAAGGAAACAAAAATACTCAAAGGAGGCTCCTCCTTTCCCACACACAACACTTGGCTGCAGCATTGCCAGCTTGTGAGGTGTCTCCTGGAGATACACTTCCCAGCGAGTGCGCTGAGGGAGAACATGGCAGGAACCAGTCTCCCAGCTCTACTGAAGAAAGGTTAATATGTAAAAGAAAAAGGAAAAAACCATCCTTTTACTCCAAGTAAAAACATCTTTCCAGTTTTGATCGAGAGACAGTGATAGAGTTTAGCACAGCTAAAAATTCACTAGACTCACATGGGATAGTATCAGTCTCTCATTTTAGCAAAATGGAGTAGGGATCTGGACTTGGTCTGCCAAAGTCTAGGTGGCTGCGTGAAGGAGGGCATTAACCACTCCAGAGCCCAGAGGCACAGCTGGCCCTTTTGTTTTGAGCTTACATTTCAGGTTGGGATCAAAGAAATCTTTCCCAACAAAATTTTTTACCAAAACTTGTCCACCTTATGAATTTGACAAGTCAGTATCTTCCTTTTTGGAAGCCTTGGCATGCAGACACACAATAACTGTCATATTTTCCTGCGTCCTTTCAAAATGCAACTCGGCTCTCGCAGTCACTTACCTCCCGGTTTGATTTGCATCGACATCCCTTGTTTCCTGCACGCAGAGCTGCGGATCCTGTGCTGTGCTGCCACAGAGCGCCAAGGCTCGAAGGCAAGGAAGGCATTTCTTTCTTCTCTCCCTCTCATCTCTTGGTAACTACTCAGATGAGGTCTGTTATAGGCCGCTGGACAAGACAGTAAAAAATTCATACAATTCATTAGCAAAGAGCAGAGAAAGACTGACTCCATTGTAGCACTCTTCGGAGACTTCAGTATGACAGCAGCTCATACAACAGCATCTAATGCTTTCAGAGTGTGAGGTGCTGCAACAGAAATACTATTAAATGCATATTTTTTTCTTGTTGCATATGTATATATCTATGCATGGCTCAAGATAGAGGCTCACCAGGCTGAATCACATAGGCATTTACTGCCACGTAAATTATCATCGTTGTATTTAGGAGAGATCTCACAGGTCTCAACATTGGTCTTTGAAAGTGTTTTAAACTAGTAGAAAGAAATATTATCACAGGCTGTCCAGCCTATGCCACAGCCTGTAAATGGTAAATATGTATTTGTACATATAATTATTTCAAAAGATTATACATTTCAGAGTCATTATCTGCTGAATTTATCTTCTTGATAATATTACAGTAACACTTACACGACAGAAACTGAATTCATTACTGACACTTATGCACTGTTTTGCACCAAAAGTAAATTTAGCTGGTTTTATGGTGGAGTACTACACTTTGAATAATTTCTGGAATCCAGCCTGAAACCTCAAAACTTTTCCCAAATGAAACTATGTTAGAAAAAATCTCAAACTCACCAGCACAGACATTACACATACTCTTAGCTAGAGACAAACATAATGAGTAGAATTTGAGGGAGATTAATTCACCCAAACACACCAGAAATGGGGTAAACATCTCTATTGTCATGTTCAGTAAATCTTTTCCTGTCTCACTGAAGAACGATAATCATTCTTACGTGACCAAAATAAGTTTGAAATAGCTTTTTTTTTTACATAATCCACTACTTGAACTTCCCAATTAATTCACAAGAGCCACGAAAACACCTCACATAACATTATAATTTTCAAATCATCTGTGGTCACAGAAGCTAACCAAACCAACATGTGCACACACAATCTCCACCAGCGGTTGAAGATCAAGCTGCAGAACAGGTGATGCCACCATGTGGAGCCTTGACTGCTAAACGAGGTCAACTGACAGGCATTATTCTGAATTAGGAAGACAAAATGGAAAGAAGAGCCAAGGTTGGAGAGGAAGCTTTAGGAGGCTGAACAGCAACATCATGGGCAAGCTCCTTTTGTGCTTGAAAACAAAGAATTTGACATCTGACCTCTCCTGGGAGAAACCCAAGCAACATCTCCAAAGTAGGCAGTGAAGCATGGAAGTGCACTATATGCACAAAGGACAGATCAACCCATACATGTTGGAAACACAGATAAACAGGTGCTTCCCGGGCAACTTTGAGAAACCCCAAAAGATTCATGCTATGAGAAACAATGCTTATATATTCCATGAAAAGTTCCAAAATATCACTGAGACTGCTCCTAAACCCTCAAGTTTCACAGCTCTGTCTTGCACCCTTTTATAGTTTCTCAACCCACTTCTCCATAAGACTTAGCTACAAGCTTGATTCTTATATCAAGCAACATTAATGTTCCCCTTCTCCTGCTTATCCAGGTGGGTAGCATTTTCTGTTGTGTCCACTTGTGGCCAGACAGGCCATTTATACTTTAAAAGAGCAGTTAACAAATACTATTCCCCATTATCATGCCTTATAAAGGCCCCAGTCCAGAAGCAGAGGTGGAAGCATTCATTACAGGCATGAGTCTCAATAACATCAAGGTTAATCCAGAATAACTGTTTACTCTACTTGAGCTAAGCCCAGTGAAACGGGCAGGCTTGTTCACCAACAGACAGTTCCCCAGCTAGCTGCTTCTCATTCAACAGATTTGTGCAGTAGGGTGTGCTTTGCTGAAATGGTTACAACTGCATTGCTATAAACTTCCTTCAAAGCAATTTATGTCCCATTTTAACCTTCATCCACTGAGTGCAAGCTAAGCATCTTTAGCTCCTCTGGGTACCTGAATTCTAAAACAAACAATATTTGAACATCTGGATGTCTGCTCAAGCAGGATGTATCAAGTGAATAAAATAATCTGAGCAGAACTCGAAGTTGTATCTAAGGTCCTTGCCTGCTTTTGGACCAGAACCTCAGCAAAAAGCAAATGATCAAACTCCATTATCTAGGGCGCTGAGAAAGCAGACTTCAAAATGGAAGGCTTTTGGAAATGACTGGATTTCCTGCTCCAGCGTTTTCACTAGTGGCATCTTCTGTCAATTATATATGCCTCAGGGGAAGGTGGAGGGAAAACACCTGACTGACCTGAGGCTACTAACAATGAATGCTGTCACACATATTTTATTTTAAAATTTCTCTTCACTGCATTGTAAATGCTTACATGCGGACTG
Source organism: Phaethon aethereus (assembly GCF_964289735.1). Taxonomy (NCBI): domain Eukaryota; kingdom Metazoa; phylum Chordata; class Aves; order Phaethontiformes; family Phaethontidae; genus Phaethon; species Phaethon aethereus. The sequence goes on along the minus strand of NC_138579.1, from coordinate 68,204,773 downwards.
AGGAGAGGTAAGTAGGGTTGGGGTTTTTTTTTCCCCCCTTTTTTCAAGTACAGTTGGCAGCAGATCCTACTCATGGTCAGTTGCTTGGCAATAAAACAAGTTTCTCTGGCTACAAAATAAATATTCCACATCTGAAATATTTGAGAAAACACTGTTTTTCCTAACTACATTCCATAGTACTTGGGCCACAGGGTTTCCCAGAATAGTCTAAAACATTAACAGGGTTACACAAAGGACGACCTCCAATTAGATTATCACTTGGACAGATATCGATATGTCCCCCTGCGCAACACTGTTCGCATATTCTTAAAATAGTATGTTAAATCTACTCCGTGGTTTGGACCTCATGTAAAGTGGTTTAACTGCCTAGGAACAAATTAGCTAACTGGATCCTGCGCCCTTTTAAATGTAGGCGTGGTGGGAGACATTTTGCAGGCACTAAAAACCTGGAAGTGGCTATACTCGGTCTGAGATGCATGCCAAAGAAAGCATGTCTAAAGAAAGAGCCAGTGAGCGCAGACATAAAATCAGGTATCTCATCAACTACTAGAGACACAGAGGTATGCTACTGGAAGTACCTGCTCTGGGATCAGTATAGAAAGCGTTAAGTAAAAGTCACATGTCTTCAAGTAGCTCCTAATCCTCCTAATGCCACCTTTCTCTTCATCCTTCCATTGCTTTGCTGAGGACATACGCAGTAGAAGCCAGTTCTTCCAACCCTCTGAAAGCATTTGTCCCATTGACCAATTCTAAATAATGTAACGGACAGATCTATTTTTTAGATGCAAAGAGAGGGTGTCCTGGACCAGCAGACAAGAACCCTGCAGAATCGGCTAACTCTGCTCCATGTCCCATCATGATCAACAGTGGATATCTAAGAAGAGACTAAGAATAGGACAAGCATACAGTGATGCTTCTTTAATATGCTCTTCAGCTTTTGACAATCTGTAGCACAAGGATTTCCTGCATTCACTAGCCCTTGATGAATATCCTTCTTTCACAAATTTGTCTTAATACAAAGACTAGGGAGGAGAAATACCTATTTCTAGATTTTATTATTTGTTAATAATTCCCACAATACAGCAGTAATTATTTGGGGCTTTTTTTGTAACCTAGTGGCAAGGAAAAAATTATTCTTGAAAGAACAAAAGGGAGACTACCCACCTCAGGAGTATCAGTTAGAAACTCTGATGAAGATTTTAAGGCTGCCAATTCTCAAAGGGAACGCAGTCAGGAAACCAGTCTCTGAAGTCACATAGGCCAGTCCTAAGTTCAAGCATTCCTTTAAATACAGGACCTGGGCTCCAAACTCACCTGGGCCTTTTGGGGAGGGGTGGGGGAAAGGGATTTAGACATGTACCACTGATATACGGTCTAGGATCTAAGGCCAACATGCAAAACTAAAAATCTCCCACACATACCTGAAAGCTGCAGATGTCTCTGTTCTACATAAATTTCTTCTTTTTTTTTTTTTCTCTCCCTTCTGCATACAGCCAGAGCACTTGCATCTCAGTGCTGAAAGCTCCACATCTATCACACACCCAGGTGTGAACGGGACCTAGAAACTAAGCAGTACTAGACATATCTGGCCACTCATCTGAGTAGCCTAATCCAGTAGACACATTAAGAGCCCACTAAGAGCTTAGAAAAGCAACTATTGATTTCTTCTATGACACGTTGGGAGGAAAAGTTGTTTTCCCTCTATTTTGTTGTACTCATTTGCCAAATAGATTATTTTTCCAAGGTATTCCTGCCACATTTAGTGGACAGGATGGACAGTGCTTAATGAGTTTTCATGTTTTCTTCATTATCAATGCTTGGTCCCCTGTACAAGAATAATTAATTTCCTCCTGAATGTCCTTTAATGTTTATGTGTTTTGCAGATGTTGATTAACACTTTTGTTATATCACATTATCTCACTCTGGAATAAGAAACCAAAGTACAGAAGAATTACTCTTTTCGATTCTACTTATTTTATATGACTCACTTCAGATTCTCAGAATTTGAATTCTTGGTGTACCAGTTTATTTGTTAAACTGGTACTAGTTTATTTGTTAAACTGACAATCTGCAGCTGCTGGTGCTTGGCACTTAAGCAAATTAGACCCAGGATCTCCAAGTAAGAAGCCAAAAAGCAAATAAAACATATCTCTCAGTGTTTTCACTTCAAACTCAATGACAGGCAAAGACAGAATTAATTTCCTCATCACCACACTCACAGCTTTAGTCCTCCTAAAGCTCTGTCTTTCATACTCCATCCTTCAATTTCTGGAAGATGTAAAGCATTGTTCCTGCAAGCTTCGATCCCAGAGTATTTCATCCTGTGTAGTAAATGAGCAAAAGCACCTGTGGAAAAATATCATACCTCATACTCGGGGAGAAGAACGAAAACTGCACATAAAGCCTTAGTGCTATCACTGTCTTAATCTCAGTGCTCAAGTGTGTTACATTCTATTAATACAGCCCTGGAGATGCTCACTGACAGTTCTGCATTTCACCAACAAAACTGGAGTATACATATCCAGAGCACTTCATGCTGGAGGATGAGTGGTAGATGGGACGGAGGAATTTTTGACAGTAAGTTTCACAAAACTTTGCTGATAGTGAAAAAACAATGAAGCTCAAGTCCCAGAACTTGTATCAATATTTTAAAAGGAGAGAGGTCCAGCAGACATTTTATCCAGCTCTTATCCAATTCTTATGCCTTTGGCAGTTCGCTGGACTTCTTGTTCCAGGTCAAATCACTTTGCTTAATAAGCCTTAGCCTCCCAATTTCAACCTTATCATGTATTTCAGACTCCACTTTTGCTCTGTCTGCTAGCCCAAACTATCCTAATTCCATCTAGTCTGTCTCCTACCTCAGCCTGGTGTTCAGCCAACCACTCACACCCACTTCTATGCAGTTTTGCTTTCAGCCCCTTTATCCTGCCACAGGATGTAGGCATCCTCACTGGTTGTTCTTGTTTCAGCATCATTCGCTGCTGCTTTCCAGCTCTCCCTGCTATACTGTTGTTCCTTAATAGATCTGTACACACAGCCTCCCTCAACTCCTTCCTAATATCCTGTTACTTATCTGCCCCAGCCCCTTTGCTTGAATAGTCCTTGGTTCTCACCACCAACCCAACAGCTCCTGTCCACTCTCTTTACCTCTATAGCTCATTCAGAGTGCCAGCCTTCCTACAGGGTGCAGTCCAGCTTGCCTTTCATCAACTATGCATGGCCCACTTTCCCCCTCTACTTAAAACCTCATAATAGTTTCTTTTTTCCTGCCAACTTCCTCACCCTCATTTCCCCACATCAGTCCCATCGTCCTTGAATTTGAAGTAGGTGGTTACGTAATTTCCTTCATGTGAACAAGAGTTACATATCCCTGATGGGGAGGGGAAGAGTCATCTATCATCTCCCAGAATGGGACAACTACATTTTTTCAGAGAAAAACCTTGCCAATAATTTTTTAGCATGGGTAAAACAATGTATTTTTCTCTAGTCTTGTTCTTGGACGATGTTAAACTGTTCTGGCTGAAACTTCTGAAGATAATTCAGCCTGAGGCAGACACCCAATGCAACATGGAAAAATTTAGTTTGAAAAGCTACTTTGACAAAGTTGTGAACAGCTGAAAATAGGACTTTAGGACTGGAAGTGCCTGGCAGCCTTAGTAATAGATGCTGTTACTAGTCCTGCCTGTAATGAGAGTCAAAGGGCCACCCTATAAGGTCACCCACTTTGGTGACAATCAGGCACAAACCAACTGCATTTTATGAAGTTGCCCGGGGTTCCTGCCAACATAACCAAGCCAAGACTTCTGCTGTTTAATTGTCCAACAATCTGATGCCTACATGAATCCCAATAGAGGGATCCTAACAATACTTTTCCGTTCCCTAGGGCTGTGCCATAGAAGAGGAACGCGGGTAGCAGTGCTGTTACAAGATTTCCCCTGAGCCTCGGTTTATGATGTGGCAGTTCATTGTAAACAGTTGGCGGGCAAGCCACTGGGCCCCCAGCTGTCCAGATTCCTTCTGCAAGAGTCAACACAATTGTAGGTCTACTTGTGTCTTCAGCTTCTCCACTCTGAAGTCTGCTGTAATGGACCTACCTAAAGTAATTAGACCACCTGTTGCATCGCCAGATCCATTTAAGGGAGTCCTACTGATGTTTAGTTTACATGGTTTGACAGTAATTGTTTAAGTGGATGCCATTGTAATAGCACTGCAAAATAAAATTGTAGAATTATTTTAATCAATAAATATAATTACATGCTCATCAGACCATGAGCTTATCTGTAATTAGTTCTCCATAACATAAAGCAGTCCATAATGCCAACTTTTTGCACATTACAGGATGTCAGACAGAAATGACATTTGCAGATGACAGGATATTTGCCATCAATTAAGCTTTTACAGCTGAGGAAGATTTTGAGCCCTGGCAAAAAAAAAAAAAAAAAAGTATCAGTTGTGGAACTTGAAAATGGCTGTTTGGTTTGGGAGCAAATTTGGTTGTAGTGGTACCACTGGTACCAGAAAAACAGTCACAGTAAATTAACACAGTCCTAATGTACACCAATGCAAATGGCATTCTGCAACTTCGTTTACTTAAGAAGTTAAATCCATCCTTTTCCTTTCAGAACTACACAAGAGTGAGTAGCTCAAAGGGGGAAGGGCTGTTATCATAAAATATTCAAATATTAACGTTCCTGTATGAAAATATATGTGCACACACATGCCTATACACATATCCACACACATATCTGTACATGCTTACTGCCAGGTGTGTACAGCCAACATTTATAAGCTCTCTACAACATTCATAGACTGACCCTAATATCACCTGTAAGGCAGCCCTTCATTGTAACACTGATGTTATGGAGGAGGAAATTCAGACAGAGAAAGTTCTGAAAACCTTCCTACGGTAGTCACAAAATAAGAAATAGTACTTACATACCAACTCCTATACCGTTGTTCAAATCACTGGCTAAAACCAAAACAAAGCACAATCGTATAAATATAAGAAACATACAATTACAATATCACAGTAACAGTTCTGCATCCATACATCATATAGTTCTATTTTTGTTCTATATATATAAATATAAATGTATTTTATATACATACTCACTACTAGATAAGCAAAAAAAAATAAAGTAATCATTTCACACAAAAGAAATTTTTTATGAGTAACAGTGGAATATTAGAGAGATTTTTAACTGCACTACAAGGGGCTTACCAGCTTCTGTAATGACACCTGCTTTTAGTAGTGCCTCAACAGGTCAATCTTACTTGTTGGTTACAATGGTACTGCAGTAACCAACACAGTGCGAGACAAAATCTGTAAAGTCTGTTGGTGGAGTCACAAAAATTTGATTTTCCAAAAATAAATCAGAACAGAATCTAACCACATCTTAGAGGTTCTTTAGGATAATATCTTAAAGCAAAATGTGGGTTTTCTTCCCAACAGATTTCATGGTTATTTTGATCACAGTTTAGCATGTTCATGATATAAATTAATAAATACGTATAGAATATATTTATATGTAGTGGATTTCAATCTATGTATATAAAATATAATTTTGCATTAGTAAGGATTTTAATATCATCACAGTATTTAGCTATTATTTTTCTATTTCTTTACATATACCTTTGTTTCATGTCTTGAAAGGGGGCTCCACACCGCAATCTTCATTCACACTGTCCACAGCTCAAAACACATGTTTATTTTTAAATACATCCTTAAAGGCAAACAACATCAGTGAGGCATAAGTATCTTCTTAAATCCCTAAATGAATTGGAATTAATTTTAAAAGACTCCAAAGTGATTTCCAGTCAAGTCCATTCAAATCCCGTTGAAATATAGGCTTCACCATGGATCTTAAATAAACTACATCTACCTGGCATGAAGCAGGTATTCTCCAAAATTTTTTTCTTCTGCTGCACTCCATCCAGTAAACATAAAGTAACTTATAAGTACAGGCACAATATTACTTTCAGATCTGAAAAAATAAATTCAATTTAAAATTATCTTTATATTTTCTTGAATAGTCAGAGTATAACAGTGTAAAACCAATCCATCTGTGACAAAATTTCTAATAAGTATAAAGATACCATGGGATGTCAGAAGAGTTGACGATACTTCAGAAAGCACAGAGCAGGACCAAATGCACCATTTGCAATAAAAAATAACTTCGAGCTTCACTGTGGCTACTTCAGGTAGGTCAGTAGCTGGCTCCAGACGAGCTCGCTCCAAGCCAACAGAACAATTCTGTTTTGAATTCTGACTCTTAATTCACACATCTGAGCACAGTGCTCCATAAGATGACACCAGTAAATATTAGCAGACACTCTCACATCATACCTGACCAACACTTAAAGGGCCTAGATTTTTATTATCTGCGTGAAAAGAGAAAGGGAAAATACCTATGGGAATAAAGAGGAAGATCCTCCTTTCCTTTATACATTGCACTCTTGAAAGAGTGATAGCCCTAATTTTGTAATGACAGCGTAAACAGGATGGCCTCCCATGTTGAAAAGGTCCCGCAGCATTGAATAAAAACAATATGAATCCACAGAAATTAACCAAAATGCTATGAAAATTACTTTGGGTGCCTAAAGGAGTTTAACAGGTAACATGATCTCAATGAATTCTTTAGTCAAAATATATAATTTTTATTAAACAGGCCTCAAAACTTCGATATTCTAATAAACTCCTTAGTGTTCCAGCCAATTTCACCTGTATAAGATGCAAAGCAATATTATGCCAAACATTGGCCAGACCATTCCTATAATCAGAGTGAAATTCACGTCACTCACAAATCAAGTTATTTAAATAGACAAATACCAACAGAAGCAACCCACCAACAAACTGTTCCCCATATCTGGCCAGTGCCAAGTTTTGGGAGAGGGGTTGTCTACAGGATAGATACCGACCATTTTCTAGCTCTACCAATCAGTAAGTTCACCCAGTATCAGCCCTCTTTTTCCCCCTAGTCAACAAGGGGAATGGTTATGACATCTCAGGCAGGACAACATTCTGATGATTCCCTCCCACCAGCCCTACCGACCGTGCCATAGAGGGCAATGAAAATTTGGCCTGCGTAGGATTATGGTTCATAATAAGACAGCGCTCTGTGATTTACACGGAAAACTTAAGATGCTGCTCTGCAGGGTTAAGGGAATCAAAGCTGTGAATTCCATACCAGTGTCAGTTGTGTATATCACCAAATGTTAAAGGCATTAACCCACAACTTCACCTGTACCGTTTCTCATTATACCTACATTTTTAAACCATTAATATGAATATGACTCTGTCAAATACAATTTAAATATTATAAATCAATTTATCTAAAAATTTTGTTTTGCATCCAACAGCTAAGAATAGCAATGATTCATTGAAAGAAGAAAAACGGATCACTGCGCCTATTTTTCCAGTTACTTATTATCAAAGGTATGTCTGCACATCAAGTAGACAACATTTCACTTGCCCTTTGTGGTCTGCTGGTGCTGAGGAACAACAACAACAAAAACCCAGAATGATTATTAAAATCAAGAACCACAGAAATGGACAAGGGAGTTAGTTACATCTACATTTAATTTATTGTCATCTGGCTAGATTTCGAGTCAGTGACATGGATATTCAGGCATTGCAGGCTGTTTTGTAGACTGGTCATCCATCATAAATAAAATCTGAAGTTGAAATCAATTGACCTGACATTTACCCTGTTCCACAGCATAAGCACATACCACCTCTCATGTCTGAATTTTAGGAGGCTTCAAAAGACAAAGCGATTGGGGGTGATTAACAGTTACTAACGAGACAAGCCTGTAGGAGTGTGCGAGTCATGAATGGGCCAGAAACTCTTTATGGGAATGCTGTGGGTTTTTACATAGGCTGAACTCCAATAGCATCATGTGAGCTACCAAGAGCTATAGAAGCCAGTTTATGAAGTGGTAACCTTCACTTTTACATGACATCCAAAACTATCAAGCCAAAGGTCTTGTTTGTTTGTTTGAAAGGTGACTGGGCCAAAGACACTGCATGTCTTGGGTAAGGCAATACAATTTTCCTACTTTTACTGTAGAAAAACTGAGTTCTTAAAAGCAGAAGTTAAACTGAGTTGTATATGCAGTAAGATTTTTGGATGTTTGACTTAGTATAACATCCGTTTGAAAGCAGACAGTTCACTTGGAACCACTTATTTCATTTTGCAAGATGAGTTAATAAAAAAATTCTAAGTCACTATGACCTTGGTGTTCTTCAACGTCCTTGTAAGCTACTTATTAAAGGCTAGAAATTAAGGTACTTCGCAGTCAAGACCTCACTGCTCGTCACGTTGTCATGTGCCCCACACCCCTCTGCTGAAGTAGAACTAGAGTCCATCAGACAATCTCTGCAGCATAGGCATGATTTTCATGGAACAGACTATTCCAGCAGTGTCCAGCTCATTCTGGTACTCAGATATATTGCTTGCTAAGAAATATGAACATTCAGCAAGTTAAAATCATTCAGTCTGTTTCAGATCCAACTGACCAGGAGGAACCATGGCTGATTTGTTACCAAAATTCCTCAATCAGCTAAAAATCCTCTCCTGCAAGTCCACAGCATAGCACGTGTATACAGACCTGGGCCAGTAATCTTCAGCTTCGGTAGGGCACAGTCAGTTGTCACATCCAGGCAAGCAGTGCAGCTGACATCTTAACATACAGACCAGCAGTTAGTCCAGCAGGCAGCACGCCATCACATTTCACGTATCGCGACTGGGCCACTGGCAGTTTTGGACTGCCCAGCAATAGGACTCCTTCCAGCTTGTCCAAATCATTCAACTGGCAAAAGTCCACAAGTCTGTTCCCAAGAACAAATTCATGCCCGAGCCTGATAGGAAGTCATTTGACTCAATCAGTTGCCTGTTTTTCCCTCCCTCTGTCAGCATGAGGCTTTCTGAAGAATCTTCACTCAGTTGCAGTCTCAACAGGTCATTTCTCTCTCAACAGATCCCAAGGTAAAGTCTGCTCTAGCTCCATTTACCTTATCCAGTTCTCTCCATTGTCAATTCAAATCTGAACAAGCCTTTTGAAGTCTCTTAGTCCTCCTATCTTGTGTCAGGAAACCTTCGGGACAGTTTATAATCTATATAAGCACTAAGACAGGACCACAAAATGAATCGTATTAATATAATTACAACCAGTAAAATCATCAAAAGGACTGATTCCATATTTAAGCTAGAATAATGAGGTAATGCGAAAAAATACTCTGGGAGATCTAATTATATAATGCAGTATTCAATTCTGCACGGCCAGCCCAGCAATTCCTGTAACATTCCAATCAAAGTGATCTCACTAGCATGTGAGAGAAGAGTCCAGCTGACAGATTTGGGACATGTAACGTACTATTTAGTCAAGAGGCCCCATGTGCTATTCATAAAGAATTAACAACTCTCATATTGACAATGACAGTATTGTCAGAAGACCTTTGGAAGGGGGAAAAAAACTCCATAAACTCCGTCTCTGTGAAGTTGGACTTTTTTTTTTTTTGCCCCTTTTTTCCAATGCTGATGTAATCTCCAAACATCTCCAGCAGCAGCTGCTCAGCGAAACCAAGCACCTTCTCCCTAGTCCCTTTCAGCAGCACACGCAGCACTTTCCAGCTCCCTCAAGACAATCAGGGCCTTTCTTTCACCAATTAGCTATCACTTCAAGAGCCCTGCGCTGTCCAACGCGCTCTTAAGAATGGTCTTTGCAGGAAACAAGACTGGAGGAGCTTTTTTTTTCCTAGAGAAATTAAAAGGGGAAGGGGGGAGGGGGAGAGAGAAAAAAAGCACAACACCACAAATTAGAACACAGAAGCTGTCCAAAATGTATCACTCATTTAGTACAACGACAAATGCAGAAATGTCCTCAAGAGCCAATGCTAGAGCAAGGCACACACCAAAAATGCTCCTACTTTCTTTAGCAGATAATTTGTTTCATCGAATATGTTAAACAGGTTTCATAGAAAGAAGGGCTCTTGTTACAGCAAGTCTCTGAGCTATACACACTAGAAGGGAAAGAAACTCCTGGAAGATTATGTTCTATTTCCTTATTTGGCTCTCCAAATGTAAAGCAGCATTATTTGAAGTAGACATTATAGGAAAGAACTCGGTTTAGCTCACTTTAAATATAGATGGATTGATGGAATGAGTAATTACTGGAACTGCTAAGATCTTTTTGAACTTATTCAACTAGCAAGCTCCTTTCCTCAGAAACTGCACTTTCCATCTAAAAAGATATTAAAGCCTTATTCAGAGACGTAAAGCTCTGTGAATTTTGTATTCTTTTTCCTTTAAAATCCGGGAATAGGCATAGTAATACCTTGAAGTCCTTATTCATGCCAAGCCCCCATTAGAACAAGTACAAACTCTAGGACCCAGTTCAAGAAGAAAACAAGTAACTTTTACAGATGTTTAAGTAATACCTTGCCTGGGCCTGGACTTCAGCAACTGGGCCTGGACAGGTGGAGTTGTGAAGGCTGAAGTGTGGAAGATCAGCAGTGAGTGAAATGACTTGGACAAGGTCCAAGCCATAGCACAGTCTCAGGACTGCTTCCCTGATTTTCAAAACTCTGTATTAAATCAAATGCTATACCTAGATATTGAGCATCAGTATTCTCTTACAGTACCGTTTTCTGGTCAAAGTTGGCCTGATTAGGGTAACCTCACAAGAGTCAACACATAGCCTTCTACAAGGACAACACAAATACATTTACATTGCAGTTTAAAAAAAAAAAAAAAGTCCATTCTCTTTTACTGACTGTGTATGAGGAGCAAAGCTCCAGGCTTTGTAAACAGTTAAATGGCATGGCAAAGCCAATACTTAAGGGGTTTCAGGAGTTTGTTCACACTAATGGGTGCTGTTAACTGCTACAAGGATTTTTTCAAGGAGTCAGAAAGTGTCAGAACTGATCAGATTGCTTAAAAGGAAAGAAAGTCTGATGTATTGCCCTATGTGCATTTATGAAGGAATGTGAATCAACTCAAATTGCTCTGCACAGGAAGGCTCAACCAAGGGATGAGTACACACAATCAGGATTAAGGAGGAATCTTTGTGGAAGTGCACCAAACAATGAGTGTCTTTTCATACTTCAGACATCAAAAGATGCAGACTTTAAAGGGACTACTCCTTTCAACTAGCAAAGATTTTGCTGAAAAAACGCAGCAGGCTGGAGTGAACAAATATATATACATATATACGTTACTTGGGCCACCTCCAGTTATAGGAAAACAGATGAAAGGAACCCAAAAGGTCTATCAGTTTGCCCTTAAGCAAGGTCAACTATGCCATTCCTGACAGCTGTTTCTCTAACCTGTTTTTTTTTTTTTTTAAGAGACACAAATGACAAGAAAGGAAATCTTCGTCTCATCTGAAATGGATTTAAGCAGGACAAACAGTTTGACAAATTGTTCAGTGGCTCTATCTGCTACAATACAACCACTGTAAGCTCACAGCCAGGGGCTTTACATTATGTACTCACTTGGGCAACTGGCTTATTTTGTGGCTGTAAAGTAATTTATTGTTTGAGACAACGATACTTGCCTTTTTTTCAGAAAAGCACATGTCTGTATACCTGTCTCCTCTGGATGTATACAATTGCTATACCCAAAAGTGTTATCTTTTGTGACGACCATCTTCCTCTACCCTGGTGCAATCCTGCTGTCTATACTCTAGCAGGATTGCTGAAAACCACCAACACTATTTTCCGATTTCAATAGTAGCCAATGGGACTATCATGTAATACAGCACATCCAATGCCTTGGCCATCAGCTCCAGTTCAATCTGTTAGTGGTGAGAAGCCCGGTGGTTATTTAAGGGCATGAGGAACAAATTGGTGGTTCATTCCAGTGCCAAGTGAACAGGTGCCTCCTCCCCAAGCTCACAAGTGGTTCTCAGCTATGCCATCTCCGGCGTTCCCCGAGAGGTGTCAAAGCCAAAACAGAAACCGCACAACTCTCGTGCCTGGCGCTGTGCTCTGTTTGGGACAGGCTGTCATAAAGCCGGCTAAACTTCCACGACGGCTGCCTGGTCAATAGCAGTTCTATGGCTCCACATGCCACGGCTGTCAACTTGGCACTCTTCACAGGTACTACATTTATTCGCACAAAGGAATACTGCATTTCAGTTGCTGAAGATGGAAGGATAGCGTGTTCCTGCTTAGATTTCACTTCTTCAGACAGATTTCCTCCCACAGAAAATTAATGGCACAGCATGAGCAAAGCAAATCTACGTGCCAGCTGAAAACACTGTGTGGCTAGATTTAAGAAAATGCAGTTTAATATGGATAGCTGTTCTTCCCTCTGTTGTAAAGTATTTTGAGACTGAGTGAAGAAAAGCACTATGTAAAGCCTGTATATTGGTAATTACTATTTGGATTTTCCCCAAATATACTTTTTCACACAACAGATGTTCCTAATGCTTGGCACCATGTTTAATGGCTTGCCTTTTCAAAGAATGCATTCTGTATCACACATAAAAACTTCCTCTCTGTTCAGAGTTTATTTTGTTAAAATTGTTTTCAACTAATCATTTCTCTAGAGAACAATGACATGATAGAACAGTAATCCTGATGGGTGATATTTTATTGCTAACATATGTTTTCATCACATAGCCAACATTATTACCCTCTTCTGCTATAAATATTTATTAAAATCCTCTAATTTGAAATTATTTCCAAGACAAATTCCCTATTTTGCTTTTAAAATTATCATCACATAAATAATTGTCCTGGTAATCAGTGCCCATTGAAGGACAGTTTAGCATTAAAAAAAGTACATATTAAGCACTCTTGTTGACCTTTAAAAAAAATAAGGCAACAGATTTCACATCTGATTTTCCAGTTCCAATTATAAAGCAGTCCATCTCCTAAAATATCACTACATTCCTAAAATTCTAAAATATCAAGTGAATTTACAAGCAACAAAGCAGACAGTACAACAATAATCATAAAACATCCACTGTTATCACCAATTTGAAATATATCCCAAAACATAAATAAATTAAAACTAAAAAACAGAGTATTTGACTTACGGTATTTACGACACATTCAAAAGTCAGGGTATCTACAAAAGAAAACGGCAAAGAGCTGTATGTCGGCAGGGCTAACAAGAAGTTCCCAGTTCATTGTTAAGAAAAAAAGAAAAAATTCAAGACCAGCACTTATCTCTCAGAATCATGTGCCTTCTATAGTTATCAGCATCAAAAAGGCACCTTGCTCCAGTTTACATACATGAAATCTCCTGAACAAGCATTCTACATTGCACTGAAAACAAAATGCCATTTAAAAAGAGCCAGGTCAAGGTATTCATAGCTCTAGAGGACAAAATCTGACATTCAAAGTAATTTCCTGCTTCAAATAACTTGTGATAATAAGCACATATCAAGATCATTCAATGTTGCATTGAGTCAAAGGAAAGCAAACACCTGCCCCACTGGTTTTCTACTGGAAAATCCCCAGCAAACATACTCCTCCCACTACAGTCAGTTCAATATGCTCATTTCCATGATCAAGAAAAACAAGGACAGAAATAAGATACTGGATTTATTACACTTTTCTTCTTTTAAGAGTAGCTTCAGTGTCTATAAAATCAGAAGCGTTTGTAAAACTCAAACTCATCCTCAAAAGGCCTCACAGTCAAAACTGAAATTTAAAACAAAAGAGAGCACAGATCGTATGAAAAACAATAATAAAATGAGGGAAAAGGACTAGGAGAAAATGAAACAAAAACTTATAAACCGGTCTTAAAAGTAATTACCTGATTACTGTGTTTTTAAAACGACTTGATGAGACCTTCGCAGTTATGGAGCTGTCACTCCATTATCACCTCCATATGCTGCTGTATGCTGCAATGCTGAGCAGTAGACATCTTCTTTCCCTTTCATTTATAGTAACTTCTTATTAGGAGTGGGATCAGAACATGATCTAGAAATAGCAGCATAGACATCACGTATGCCATGATATTTAACCACGTCAATTATTTAAAAGATTAATAATATCCAAAACGTCCACCTAATGGTGAATTAACATAAAAATATAAAAAAATTTAGTTACTCAAAGGAAAAAATCCTTGCATAAATATTTAAAATTTATGTTACAACGTTCAGAATAGGTTGTTATCAAGCAATTATGTCCATTTCCCTCTTTAGTTGTCAGAGACCCTACACAAGTTGCTAAGTCTTCACACCCTCTTAGCTGCATAATTTTTTGCTTGGAAAGAACCTCTGGATTTTTGCTAGTGAAATTAAGGTATTATCACTGAATTCAGTTGGACATAATGGATCTAGCCCTAAACCGTCCTTTCTCAGTGCTCTCCTTTCATCAGTAGATTTTTTTTTTCATTGCGTTCAAAGACTTCACATCAATCTAGTAGAGAATTTTATTACTATTATTTTTGACAAAACAGTGTTTCAACGGAAATGCCAGTTGTTCAAAACCAGAAGTCAAAACATGCTCTAGCTTTGAAGAAATATTTGTCAAGAGCTGCTTTACATATCCATAAAATTCAAGATCAGAACAAAACAGAAAGACAGATCAAGCCCTTCAAAAATATTATACAGTCAAGGCACTCATGCATAAACCCACAATTTCAGCCTCTGGATGAGGGCTGTGGCCACCTATCTTTGTGCTATTCCCGAGTCTCTCGTGACTTCAGAAACCTTGCTTCCTTCTTGCCGTGGACAAAACCAGACCAGGACCTTAAGAAATGTCACAGGATGGAAAACCAGTTCCCTCTCATCTATAATTACATCTCTTCAGCAGACAAAGCACTTAAAGAAGGGGGCTGCTACATGCCATGTTTATTCTAGTTGCACTCCGGGGATGCTTCTCCTGTGCTCTACCAAAAAGTGATCAGATCAAAACCTGCCTCTGGTTTACGATTACATTTGGGGTTCCTAGCCATCATTTGTTTTGACAGCACAAGTCAGCATTGACAGAAATGAACAGCCATGCAACTGCAATTTCCATACAGGGTCCAGCACGTGACAAACCTAACTACTAAATAAAAGTTAAAGGGTAGAGTTTCTAAAAGTTAACATAGGCAAAATGTGCTTTGGCAAACTACACGTCATGGAAAGAACTCTAAGATGACATCACACCACCCATAAAATGGAATTATTGGAAAAAACCCCCACTGTTTATCAGGTCATTGTCAGACCTATCATTTTCTTACTAAATTAAAAAAAAAAAGTGTGGAATTGCATGGCTTAGGCTTTATGCTTTGTCTGTCTCTTTAATTGTTTGTTTTCCCAAGTCTCATTATTGATAGCCACAGAACACTACATTTACAATAAACACATGCTGATCTGACTATCTGTGATTTTGGAAGTTTCCATATTCCACTCTGAACTTTGCATGAGAGACTCAAATAAGGCATTCGGTAAACTGTACTGTGTTTTGAACAAGCTTTTCATTCTACTAACAGGTTATCCTGATTATTTTTAAAGTCCCTTTGCACACAAAAAGAAGGGGAGCTGGGGCAAAGAGGGAAAGAAAAGAGTCCATTTGAAAAAAATTACACTGCTAGATTACAAGAGTTGAAAGCTGGTATGTAACTTTGCTCTGGGTGATCAAACTGCTAATCAGGAATGCTGTCGGGAACAGAATGGAATTCCAAATAAATTAGCCATGTCCAAGAAGCCAATACAACACAGGATTAAGGCTCACAAAGAAAACAAATTTATTCAGCCTACTTTATCGGAATTCTTAATAACGTGTACTAGTTTTTCTCATCGCAGTCTGAGCTCTTCCACTGGAACAGTGTGGAGAAGGAAAAATGAGTCGCACACCATAAATCTCCTGCTTGTACAGACATCTAAAAATGTTACATAGCGCAAGACACACAATACCAGTATATAGAAATACATATGCATATCACAGTTACAGTAGAAATGCACATATTTTTTCCTCCACATTTATTTCCAAGGCATCTGACAAAGAAAAGACACGAAAACGTACAAAACTGAAGAAAAAGGTTAAAACTGCATTGATCTCCACACCAAAATTAGCTTGAATACTGTAGTATATAAACCACTGAATTCAATAACCAACTATGAAAATAAATCTCTCCCCTGTATCACCATGCCATGCATCACATCTTTTTATCAAGTACAAAAAGAAAAATTCTTATGTCCGCTCTGCAGTGAGAAGTACTGTGGCTGAGGTACTGTCTGCAACTCAAACGCATATTCTATTTTTGCTTCTGACAGCATCCCAGAGAAACTTTTCAGAATAGTTTATGCCAAAGTCACAGGAATATTAAAATACGTGCTTAAGTTTTTGCATTTCCTTGAATTGGGATTTTAATCTTTATCAGACTGTTTTTCCCCCCATTTATGAAATAGAGATGATAATAGGCTCTTACCTATACAGACGATTGAAAACGGAACTACGTTTTTTGAGGCATTTCTGTAAAAATAAAAAAATTAAGAAGTGACAAATTACTCACAAGAAGGACTTCAGGCAGAACCTAGGCATGTATAGCAAAACTGTCCTGCGAGGGAAGTGTATGTATCACCTTGGCTTCTGAAAAAAAATAAGTCACAAACATATTCTAACTTGAGCCGTTGTCTAGTACACTTATTCACTGGAAAATAAGAGAGTAAATACAGTACCGTTCGCATTTACATGACTCTGCCATATTACCTTAAGAATCCATGCATGTGCATGCATAGATTTCCTGTAATAAAATTCATCAAGCAAACCACAAGTTGAGTGTGAGTGTTAGAGATTTACTTGTGTGGTGGTTCCCAGACATGGCATTGCCCCGCTTTCCAGATGACCACACTGCACCAACAATTTGATATACCTGGTTAGTGTTAGGTATTTTCTAAAGACTTTTTGTCCGAGTTAAGGGGGACTTCCTGTAAGACACCATTTGTGGACCACTCCCCTCCCCATTATGAAAGAAATCTAATGCTATTTACTATTATCACTGTATCTACTATCTTATTCGAGCGCAAAAGCATACTTTTCTACCGATTGTGACTTCGTGTAAGAATTTTTGCCAAGCAGTTTTTCCTAGTTGTAGGAAGATATTTGCATAAATATGGAAAGAAAAGGAAATATCCTCAATTCACCTTCTCTGGAAATGCATCTCCAGAGGATGTGGATCAAATGACGCAAGCCATTGCTGCACCATCGAGACATGACTGGAAGGGTTCTGTCTACACCCTGATGCCTCCATTAAAGGCATATAAAGAATCATTTGATTTGAGCAAAATATTTTAGGCAAATTATAAACTATGTTGTTTTTTCAGGAAAATAAACCAAGAATGCAACAACCAAAACCTTTCATAAAGCCCAAGGAAAAGCATTGATTTTAATTTTTGAAAGGGTCTCTTTAAATAGGAAACAGATTTGTATTATTAACTACTGAAAGAAATGTTTTGATTCAGGGGACAGTAGAAAAGACATTTTTCCAGCTAAAACAACTTGCCAGATCTTTGGTACACATTCATAAATAGCTTCAAATCATTAGAGACAACAATTGTGGCAAATGAACTAGTGGTCTAGAAAACGTTACCCTGTTCTACCTTGATCTGCCAAACAGTGCTGTATATGATCTATATTAACAGATGATTCATGTGCTCAAGCTAGGCACATGTGCAAGTCCTTGCAGAGTTGGAGTGGATTTCTACATTTCCAGAATACTGACACTGGATTTCTGAGTGAAGAAAGGAGGATGATCACTGGCAATGAGCAGCGCCGCTCTACTTACTTGGCCCTGGCTGATTGTAGGCCAATGACATGTAATCTGGGTTACCACATTAAATATTTGGCTTTAGAAAATAATCACATAAATTATAGTTTGATCAGCAAGTACGCTCTTTTTGTACCCTAAAACCAGTATGCCTGGATTACATTTCAGATGTTTTTCCCTCTAAAAACACAGAAAATAAGGCAAGTAGGTGAAAGGTAACTGTATCACTTTACAGACACAAGCTACCCTCTGATTACAACTAATTAAGATATTCAGCAGCCTTAAAACAATACCTTTTTTTAATCAATGAACCCAGACGGCATTCACAGCTTTTTGCGATGACAAATGCCCTTTGAAAGAGTTAATAGGCAAAGGTTTGTACTGGCAATGAATAGGGCTACCTTTAATTGATCCAAGAGCCTTAGAGAGCTGTCTTATAGCATGATGATGTATTTGGGTTGCAAATAGGCCAAAATAAGCATAAAGAAAATCTGTAAGACCATGAGACCTTTCATTTTTTCATTGCGGGGAGGGAAGCGGGGGAACTGCTGGGGAAAACAAGAGAACTATGATGGGGTTATCTTTGTGCTCTGGCACTTAAAATAGATAAAACGACAGAAATTTTGAGGAAAAGAGAGGAAGTGATCAGGCCATAATTCTGAGAATGAATGTCAGGATGCATGAAAACATACAAAACAAGGCTTCTTCAGAAATATAATAAATTTAAAAAGAGGAGATGACCTAATGGTATAAAGAAACATTGATTAAAGAAATACCCTTGAGGGAGAAAGATATTCCATCAGCTTTAACAAACTGCATGGCCCTGCATTGCCTCTAAACTTCTTCAGTGAGGGGAAAAAAAAAGTCTGGAGAAGAGGCAGTCACATGGATCCATTTATAATTTTTCCCCTCGTTCTTTGTTCATCTTGTACATGGCTTTGTTCAAGATGTACAGGAAATTTGCACATAAGAAGTGGCTCACAAAATTAAAGATGATGGGTTAGTAGTGAGCATTCGTTCCTGAGTGGCCAAAAAAGAAATAAATTCATTTTTATAACCAATGTAAAATCCATCTAATCATATTTTGTCTTTATGAGACTGATTATACACTAATATTACCTAACAATACACTAATATTACCTAACAATTATGAAGAAATCAGTCTATCCATAGTTAAACTAGCCTTTCATTATAAACCCAGTTTTGGCAGAATCCCTCCCTCATTTAGCAAAAGCTGAACTGATTTCCTTGAACCTTCACAGGTGCAAATTTCATGCCAAGGTAGAATTTTTCTGGAAAGTCTGAGGCAAATCAGACAAGGAAATTCCTAGACTAAAGAAGTACTTTAAAATGGAATTACTGTGTAAGCATATGATCAATAACTCAGGGGGGAAAAAAAAAAACCCCCACAAATAGAAAGTTGCTGGGGTCTGAGATACTCTTAAAAGACAGATACAGGAAGAGCTATACAAAAAACTGACATCACTCCTTAAAAATAAAAAAAACCCCAGAGCAATAAAATATCCTGCTCCTGTAGACGTATCCAGATGCACTAGGAAAAGTAAGTCAAGTCCACTTTCAATTCGGAACAGGGAACCAATAAGCTGTTCTCAAATTCTGCTCATGCTACAGCCAAGAAGAACAAGTCTTCCAGCAGTAACTAAACAAGAAAAAAATACGAAGTCTTCATTGCAGGTCTGGGTAAACATGAAGAAAAGACTGAACTTACCTCTCTAAGACAAGAGAGCTGAGACAAGATGCTTTGAACAACAATACATTCCAGTCTGGAATATTTACCCCCTGCAATGAGTTTTCCCTTGTGGCACAAAGTTCTGAGCAAAAGAACAGATAAAAACTTCCTGTCATAACTTCAAGACATTTCTCTAATTGATTGTTCTAAGCCCACATCACCAAGCACCACAGAATTACAACCATACTATGGTAAGCACCAGCTGCATCCTTCAAATAAAACCTCACTTCAAGGTACAAACACCAGTAGATGAGCAGGAGAACTGGAACATGTGGATAGTGGCCACATACTACAGAAAATATATGCTCAGTTGTGCACAGCCTTGCTTACTTCTGTGTACAGAAAGTCAAAATATTGTGCTGCGTTTTGAGTTGTTTTCTTTCCTTTTTAAATAATAACAACAGTTTTGAGAAAGTCTTCTCCTTGTTCTATTCACTTTCAATTAGACTGTTACAATCCTTTGTAATTCAAAGCCAAAATATTTCCTTCCACTGTATCAGGTTACACATAAACTCTAGCTAAGACATGGTTTTTTGAAAGAAAAAAAAAAAATCAGGATGTACAAGCATGTCTTTAAAGAACATCAAGTTCTTGAGGAACAATTCAAAATCAACTGCTTTCTGTGCAGAGAATGCCGGACAGATTACCCATCCCAGTCCCCCCAAGCATGGTGAAGCACCATTGTTTTATAAACTAGAAGACAATCGCATCACAAAATAACCGTGTCCAGTAGCTTACTATTTGACAGAAAAAAAATTGACCAAACTCTGCTATCACACTTCTAGCTGGTAGAGGTCTGGGAAGACAATCAGGATTTCCTCCAAAGGATATAGCCATCAAAGCTGCAAGCAAAGTAATCCCATCAAGGCTCACATGGTAGATGAGACTTACAAGTACAAAGGAAGCGTAGGTGGTTGACTGAATAGGAGGTCTCCTTTCATCACTTGTGGCAAGACCACCAAACTATGAAACTCGGCCGCCACATCAGTCCCACAGTAGCCATTGAGACCTTGGGGACAGCTAGGGGAAAAAAAAGTCGCTAAAGAATGACAGGTAAAACCCTGGAACATGAAGGAAGCAAGAACGGTAACATGAAAGAAAGTAAATCAGAGAACTAGAAAGGCTTATCTTTAATATGTTTGCCTAAGACCTAACAAGATGCTGTATCCACTTTATCTTACGTTCCACCAACCTGACTTTCATCATAACAGCACCTTCAACAGCAAAGTTTGCCCCAACAAGTGGTACAATCGGCCTATTTGCGGGACACTCCATACTATTCAAGATCGTATCTCTACTGCTGTCCTTGCAGACAGCCTACAGGAAAAGGGCTAATATTCTAATCCTGTTCATGCACGTTCTTCGCTTTCCTGTTCTTCGCTTTCACTGAAGAACACACTGAGACAGAAGGACACTTCTGTGGCAAATGCCAGCAAAATCTGAGCTATTTTCCCAAATGAAGCCTAAAATGTGTTTATAGGTCTGTTTATACAGCAACAAAACACATCCTGCCTGGGAGCGTGTGTGGGAGCTGTTTACAAAGGGCACACCAACAGAGCACTACCAGGATGGCCAGAAAGCAAACAGGACTGCAGACTGCTGCAAATACGTGGGACGCCGGTATATTCCCAAGGCTGTCAGGCTCAAACTGTGAGCTCAGTGAATAAGCAGTGCCACACGCTACCTACGATTACTGCATGTACGTGTGTAATACGGTCTAGTGGTAATGTTCCTCCACACAAATGGACAGCTGTTGTCATAAAGTTTACTCCATCCATCTCTTCACAGGCTCAGTTTGACCACCAATGCCAAAGTTGTAAGAATCCTATACACATGAGCTTATCTTTGACCAAGCAAATACTGTACTGATGAGGAACTGGGACACAGAAAGTCTGAATAGAAATGAACCCAGATTTTCCAAGCAGCATCTATTCTACAACTGCCTCATAAAACTACTAGCAACAACATATTTTTAAAGCCAGTTCATGTTTTACTCTTGAAAGAATATTTCGACATTTAGTTAATCTTTACCCCTGCATGCACATGCACACAAACACACCTGGAACAGCTGAAACAAAGACTTAAAGGTGGGGGAAGCTGATACAGAAAGAGAAATGGGTTTTCCAGTGCCAGAGATAGACTCAGTTTCAGAGACAAGATCAAAAACCATTACTTCTTGGTCCTCAGACCAATGTTCAGAGAAAAGCTTCCCAGGCTCCTTACAAACTGAAATAACCCTCTATCATGAAAAAATCTTTTTTAAAGTAATCTCCAACAAGCTTTACTTAAAAGCTAGTTGAATCTCTTTGCAAAACGTACTGTTTAGACGAGCTTTAATTACACTATCACCTACAATCCCAGGCCCAAACAGCACACAGGGAAATAAAATCCACAACGTTTTGCCGAAGGAGGCAGAAGGAGTTTTCATGCCGTAGCAGAAGCAAGCAACAGGCTCAGGTAAGGCTGTGATTTCAGCTCCACAAGTATAAATCCTCAGCAACTTCACGTTGAAGAAAACCTCACCCTAAAAGCTCCGTGGACTCTCCTCAACTCAGCTAGGATACTAAGAAAGCAAACTTTGATCCTTTTTTCTAAAAAAATCTGCTTCACAATTCAACATCTTTGATATAAATCGTTCAAAAGACTGAGATGGCATCAAGTCAGGGACAGGATGGAGGGAAATGTGTTTTCATCTGTGGGGGAACCATTAGGAGGAAGGTTAATAGCCCTGGGCATGCGATCAAATTAAGGTTTGTGCCAGTTTCCCCAGGGTTTCTCTTGCTATCACCAGCTTCCCTAGGCTGGGCAACTCACCCTCTTCTTCCTACGAAAGGCAGAAGCACAACAGGCTGCTGAGGAGAAACAGAAAGATAACCACGTAACTAACTTACATGGATGAAGTATGAAATAGGTAGAGGGAGGTAGCCGTTAAGTATCTTTGCCTTTGGAGAGATACAAACTTGCTGTACGTGCGGCTTAAAAGTTGGGGAGGGAGCAGGAATCCGGACCTTCCCAACACGTGGATCACAGCACCGAGTCTAAACAAGGCTGGAGTTAGCATTCAGAGCACACAGCCCAGCAGAGTATGGGAAAGGGATAGAGCAGCCCAAAGAGCTGGCGCCACTAACTGACGAGCAGAGCGCAAGTGATAAAGATTTACTGCGAGAGAGGAGGAAACAGTCCGCTGGCCCGATTAGAGCTGTGAATACCGAGTTGTTCAGGGAGGATTTTGCAGCTGACTGATCACAGGCTGTCGGAGCAGGCCTCGG
Organism: Phaethon aethereus; assembly: GCF_964289735.1. Classification (NCBI taxonomy): domain Eukaryota; kingdom Metazoa; phylum Chordata; class Aves; order Phaethontiformes; family Phaethontidae; genus Phaethon; species Phaethon aethereus. The sequence continues at coordinate 68,182,040 of NC_138579.1, read as the reverse complement.
ACAACAGCTGCAAGGCTTGCTGGGCTGCAGAAACAAAGGGCGCCTAGCACGGTGCAAAGAAAGAGTTGACAGGTTGTTGTTAGCAGTGGCAAATGTGTGAGGTATGTCACTGTGTGTGAGACGGGGTGGGTTGGGTTGGTGGGGAAGAAGGAGGGCAAGAAGCACAGGCAGCACTCAGAAAAGGGGGGGCTCGCAGGGGAGGGAGCAGGGACACAGGCTTGGTCAAAGCATTTTCCTAAAATCAGGCCGGTGTTTGTAAGGAGGACAATCACAAGGTCTGTTTACTGCTGCCAAGATGAATTAGCCCATCGTCTCATTTATAGGACGAATCCGGTGGCACAGACTATAAGGTGCATGGCATTAAAGGGACTAATTAGACGATTCCGGCAAATCTGAATTAAGACCCTTTCTTTCTTTGAAAGCTGGAAAGCATTTCTCAGGACTCTAGTCAGATGGCTTTGGTTTTGTCGGGCTTTTTCTTTCTGTTCTGAGAAGGGATATCTTGTGCAATTCCCGAACTCACAAGGCTCTGCTCTAAATTCTGCTCTGAGCTTCAAGAACAGTTGTTAGGAAGCTGCTGGCATTTACATCATATCTAAAAAGGTCCAAACCAAAATCCCGGATTCTGCAGGAATTCAGCTCCCAGTCCAGGAACAAACTTTGCAGCTGGTCCCTCCTGTTACAGCGGGCTAAACCAGAAGCCCACATGTGAACATACCTGAGCTAAGAGCCTACAGCTGAATTCTCACACATGCAAAACAATCTACGTTTTTCAAAAGCTGGCTTCCAATCTGACACCCACCATCCCCCCCTCCAAATACAGTGTCTGTAGCCAAATGCTTTTCCCAAGCGGCTCCGTGCTTTCTGGAGCCATGGTTCGCTAAGCTTGTGAGTGCTGGGTGGGAACGTATCAATGAAACTCCAGAGATGATCAAAGACAAGAAGCTGGAGAACAGGAGAACTTACTTTCAGCTCCCTGTTTGGTGAGTTTAGGATTCAGTTTCTGAAATCTGGCAACTTTTTACTCCAATTGTGACAAAACCAAAATGTTATGAGCCCCTCTGAAGCAATGCTGCATGCTGTTTGCACACAACCACTGTAGTACAGTGGTCACTATTAAAATGTTTTACAACTGGTTAAGGTTACCATAGTATTCACACTATACTAAGAGAAGGGAATACCATGAAAATCACAGAAACATTCAGCCCTGCAAGCTGCAAATATCAGGTGTTTCATAGTAATCAGTGACATTTTGTAAAGTATAGGCTTCCTGCTTTTTTTCATATATATCTATTAGTAACCAACAAATAACAGACACTAAGAAATTGCAGTGCCCTTTATAATATCCAATCAATTATACAAACAAAACCTATTTTGATTTCTCTCTTCTAAATGGTCTCTGGGATCCAGTTAGTCTAGTCCCAATGGGCAGCACTTGATACACTGTAAAGGGAATTCAGAACAAGAGGCATTTCAAGGCTTCTAACACAGCTCCATTCTCCCAAAATATAAAAAAATACCAGCGTGCAGAATACTCCATCTAGGGGCAGAAATGTAACCCAAAATTTCCTTAGCCTCTGCTTTGACATGTGTTAACCTCATTCTACCAGGACTGAGTGCATGAGAAATAATCAGACATTTCACGGAGGTTCCAAATAGTTCTTCCTCAGTATGAGTCCATAGATTTTTATTTTTTATTTTTTTAAATATAGAGCTTCCAGCTTGAGTTTCCGCTCAAGAGTGATGAAGAACACAGGCACTACTTCTATGCATCTACTAGCAACTGGATTATACTTCAAACTACAAATATTACCTTAGGAACAATTTATAATCCATCGTATCCATCTGCTCAAAGTTTTTAGCTGAATAAGGGTGGCCAGTGAGCTCAACTGCAAAAAATATAGCTATTTAGGTAGCTATATTTTTTGATATAATTAGGCTTCTACAGAAGTCAAAGCAAGGTCTGAATTTTACTTCAGGGAGAGCAAAAGGGGCTTGTGACAGAGGCATACTTCTGAATAAGAAATTTTCTCTGTAGCTGGATAATGCAGTATGATTTATGCTTAATATTAGCACATAGGAATTGTTCACCAAGTGTTTTTGAAAGCAATGTATACAGTAGACAGAAGCAACAAATTTGCAGGCTCGGAAAAAAACCTGAAAAGATATAATGCTCATCAACAGTTTTTTCTCTTTAGGGGAAAAAAAAAGAAATAATTGCAGCAAGTATATCAAGCCTTTCCCTCTAATTATATGTTTTCTTTATACAAATAGCTTTCAGCTGACAAGCCTACACTAGTTTTCCTTCCCAAGCAATGGGTTACAGCTTGTCCATAATGTTACAGCTTTCCACTGCACTGTGTCTTGCTCTTTGTCTCTCTGATAGAGAGTGGCTGCCTCTGAGGCTGGTGTAACACTTTTGAAAGTTATCAAATTACTTCCTACATTTGCCCTCCTTAAACACCTATATTTGATCACCTCCATTCTTCCTATTCAGCCTCTCAGCTACAAACTTCATACTTCATAAATGCAGAGGTTAGAATTTTCTAGACACCACTTTAATTTTTCAAATAGCAATCCAATTACTGAGCAAATTGGCACATGTGCCTAGTTACATAGTGACTTGGCACTGCCTCCACTCATTGCTGGCAGTGATGAATGTGTTCCCCCTTAGCCCTCCTCGTCTATCTGCTCCAGCCTCTGAGCCAACACCAGTGACCACATGAGGAGAGTGCCTGGCAGCTGCAAGCCCGAGGTGCCAAGAGGCAGATTGTATTCTGTAGCAGCAGGATCTGGGTCTGTGACTGGCTTCCTGGCTAGTCTTTTGTAAGACCTTTTCCATGGCCTCTAGGTTGGCTCTAATGAAGCCTGTAGAAATGCCTGCAGGGAGCTGGTATAGAAGTGAGTTAAGTCAAAGGTTTAATTTAGTTTCTAAAGTGAAGTGAATGTATATTGGCCTTCTTTTTCCACCCTGCAATTATACTCCTGCCACATTTATGAGAAAATACAGTATTCAGTCAACAATAGGAGTGCATTCCTGGGTATGTCTGCACCGCACATTGGGGCAAAGATCCCCAAGCCAGCCTCAATTAACTTAGCTGCAGAACCAGAAGCAATATAGCTGTGTTTGCTCGGTGTGACACCCGAGCTAATTAACTATGTATGGCAATAACAGAGCTTTACTGTTTCTGGCACCAAAGCTAGTATCCCTGTGTGGTAATCTACTACAGACGTGCCAGCTCACTCAAAGGTAACCTGAGGGGCTCCCTAATCTGATGTTGCCTTGCACTGCAGAGATATATTTAAGAATACTCCAGGAACTGGCAGGAATTTGTTGACCTCTTTACATCATGTGAGAGTGGTGAGGCTACAGATGTGGTTACAGTAAATCTGGGCTGTTCTTCTTCCATCCCATTCACATTCTTTTATTACTCACAACATGATGGTTACAGAGCATCTTTAAGTAATGTGTTAAGCATCTTGAGCAGCATCTGTCACATGTGCTGCTTTCTAAATTTCTCACTTCCTTCTCCAGGGGCAAAAAGCTGGACAAAGATATTTTAAAGTATTTCTCAAACATGCATTTTCTGCCCCTCTCTCTCTCTCTCTTTTTTTTTTTTTTAAAAGAAATTTAGATCTTAGCCCTTAAGCAAACTTCTTTGGACTGTTTAGAAAGCCATTTTCAATTATTTCAATGGAGCAGATAAGAACTTTCTCACAACAGGATATTTTCTCCCCATCTGGATTTTTTATGGTCTCCAAGAAATTAACTTTCTTATATTAAATGAGTACAGGTTCCAAAGAGCAGCAATGCACTATGAACCCTGTAATACAAACAGGCTTTGATGAAGGTAAAAACAAAACACAACAACCTGCCAACTACTCCTCTTTCAGAACCCCACCTCAGGCATACCTAGAAGCTACTGGAGAGAATCAGAGTTATTTGTACAGCAACTTTCTGATGCAGATGGTAGTCCGGAAAATATCCGAGTGGACTCTGACCTGCACACACCAGAATATTTTGCCGAGTTTGTTTGCTTGGACTTTACTTATGAATACAGTTGTTTGTTACTGATGGAATTTTTCCTTGTTTTCTTTTAAAAAACAGGTATGTTGACATCGGTACTTAATGAGATCTCTGAGCTGTAACTATTACATTATATTTAATCAAATTCTCCTTAGTTATCCCTTAAGAGCTTTAGCAGCTGAGCTGCTTTTACTGATGTTTATCTTGTTTGATATCTGTATGTAGATAGGAAGCCTAAGATCTTATATTGTCTTTGTAGATACCAAAGCGGAGTTGTAATTCCAAGAACCACCATAAGGACCTGAGGACTTCCTCTTCAAATCTAATCACCCAGCTCTCAAGCCTGACTTTGCACAAGGCAGCAAACACGATGATAAATTTTAACACACGTGACTCTCAGACTATCCATCAGTACAAACACACACAACTGCAACGCAGCAATGTGGATTTTAAGTGTGATATCTGAGCATGCCATTTTCCCACTATCCTCTCTGCCTCTGCCACAATTTTGCGTGGGTTACCTGAGGAGTCATTTTCAAGAAACAACACTAAATCCTTCACAGACTTTACATGTAATATATTTAAAGTAGTGATTTAAAACAACCAGGGCCTTTATGGACAATCCTATTATGTCTAGTAAACCTGCTCATCCAATCTGTAAGAATGGGTCTCTCCGTAAGAGCGTAATGAACTGCTCTGGTGACTGCAGTGGCTTACAGACAGACACCTTCAGAAAAGCAAACAATACATTTTGATTAATAGATTTTAGACTATGTTCAAAACATACCTGGGGATCTTTGGACTGATTCTAAAACACCAGGGAAGGTAAAGTACACGCAGGATTGGTAGGCTCCATAATATTATTCAGGGCTTGTACCTCTGTATTTCAGCGATGTTCAAATGAAGGGTAAAATCCTCAGAGCTGCAGATGATGTGCGACCCTACTGTCATCTTCAATACCTTCTACAGGAGCAGGAAACTGAGGTGGAAACTGGACTCTTGGCTACAGGCCTGCAGGACACAAAGAAGATCTAGTTATCCAGAAGGGGACATAAGCATGTGCTTAACACTAGGCATGTGAATGCCCCAAACGCATAAAAGCTCACATGCCAAAGTTAGCAACATTGCTGTAGCCAAGCTGTGCTGAGAGTTAAGCATGCACTTAAGAGCTTTGCTGGACGGCAGCCATTTACAGATGTACAACCAGTACAGAGACATGTAGGCACAGACTTCCTTTAATGGGTCCACTGAATTATCTTCCTGAAGATACATAACTTGGATATTTTGATTAACGTATTTATAAACCCAGATACTCCCCTTTCGATTACATCCCAGACACTAACACATGTATCATTCTGCCTGGAGTCCTTAGTTTAGAACACTTCTTAAAAATTCAAGGCCAGATAAACAATTCAAAATCAAATGCAAAAAGCAGCTGGAATCTGATAGTACAGAACTCTCCCAGCTCCTGTTCTCCTCTTGCCTCATCCTTGATTTGTTTGCTTTGAAGATGCTGATGGGTGCTTGTCTGCATGTAATGATAGCTACTGGCAGCAGCTGGATGGATAGGAGAAGAGAAAGTGGAAGAAAAACAATAGGAAAGGGGCACTAAGTCATTCTTTCTAGGATAGGCATCGGACATATGCTTGCTACTCCAGTCAGAGTGCAATCAAAGCTGTCCTGTGCCACTGCCAAAAACTGCAACAGGTGCCAAAAGATTACAGCATTGCTTAAATCCACTCCTAAGATACCAGCTCAGGGACTGATCCAAATCCCAGAAGCCAATGAACGTCTTTCCCCAGACATCAACTGTTTTCAAATAGTTCCCTCTTATTTCCAGTGTGATGCTAGGGGTAGGGGGGGACAGGCCACAAATAAATTCAGCTGCCAGGAAGCAATCCTCTGATTTCGCCACTGCAAGTCTGGACAGATGCCAAAGCCAGGCACAGCCTCCCAAACACATTTGTAAGGTAATTAATATTTTATATTCACAACAATAAGAGAACTTCATTCACAAGGAACTATTAAGATAGTTTCTGGTTCCATTCTCCCCAGCACATTACAATGACAACTCCATGCCAGCAGCCGCCACACGGCCTAAAGGTGCCAAGCTGGCAAGGATACGCTCTCTCAGCATTTGGCATCTAACCCCTTGGCAAACCCCTCAGCAGTTGTGCTTGGCTGCTTTCGGATCCGTCATGTGGTTAGGCTGCTGATAGCATAGGAGGGTGCTGCGTCCTCTGGGCACCATTTCACTTTAACACCTGTCTGATTCAGAGGAATGCACGCACATGGAGAGCAAGATCCCCGCACAAATCCTCCCAGAGACCCAGACCACATGCTCCATTTGTTACTGAAAGGGGTCGTTTCCTCAGGCCCACAAGTGCTTCCCCCCCTCCTTCCCCTTCACATATCTGTACAGAGCCCTTAGAGGGTCCTACATCCTGCCATGCATTCCACATGTGTTGGAGGTTTGCTCTGTGAACCAGGAACACAAAACATAGCCTTTTTGTATATAATGAAATCTCATATTTTACTGGGCTCATATAAAGCCATTTCTTTGTGAATAAGACTTTTTTATTTGTGACATTTTAACGATCTACAAATGTTAGGTATAGATGAAAGGAAATGATTATTTCCAGGTCACCTTGCAGTAATACTTTTTGATAGGCACCATAATTCCAATTAAATTGAGTAATAAAGGAGGGGGGAAAACCCTTCAAACATTTAAAGTGCCACTGAAGCAGAAATATTTTAGAAGGAAAACATAAAAACAAGCATACATCATTTACCACAAGCCGTAAAATATCAGAGAGGCACATAGATAAGAAAACTCAGAGCCCTTTTTCCACTGGGGACTACTCAAAAAAATGTGGCTCTTACGACACGTAGACTGTAAAAATATAACTCCGTGTCCCACAAACACCACGCATTGTTGTATTGAATGCAGCAAGTTTTTGTGTCACAGGATTGGGTCTGACTTGGGCCACAAACATAGTGAAATAACCCCAAGTCTGGTCCCTCAGACATAAGTGACAAAATCACAACTACCACCCCAAACCTGGCAGAGGCAGCTCTCCAGGAGTGCTACAGCAGAGGTGCAGAGATGCCTGTTGAGACTCTGCATAGCACCTCTCCAAATCTATGCCTATCCGAAAGCACTACAATCCACCTCACGTTTGCCTGAGCAACGGCCTGCACCGATTCATCCAGTACATTCTGACACTTTTGAGCGCAGTTATCTTTGGATGAGACACTCTATAAAGCCTGAGAAATAAATGCGGGTCTTCAGTTGCTAAGCTCACGGTGACAAAATAACTGTTATCGCTCACTCCAGTGGGAAGGCTCAGTGTACCCATTTCACCCCAACTGGAACGTACAAATAGAAGCCAGGACTCCTGCGTTCTACTTCAAGCCGTACCATTTGCCTGTCATGTCGTTACCGTGATTTTTGTTTTGCATCAAGCTTATGGCCCACAGATACCAGCCAAGGCCTCCCTGTGCCAGGCAGAGCACTAGCACAGAAAACAAACCCTGCTCACTGCACGTAATTTTGCATCTATCAGTATTCCTATGTTTAGCCATCTGAGCTACTCTTTTTTTTTTTTTTTTAAATAAAGTTTAAGAAAAAAAGCAAACAAAACCCAAACAAATGACTACTGGTTTGAGATCCTCATACTAGAAGTAAAACAAGCTTAAAGAGGACATTGGAATCAGAAGGTCACTGGGACTGCCCACAAATAAAATTATTCTAAAGTTACTTAAACAGAAGATAGGATAAAGCGTTTACAAAATTACGCTTCTCGTGCCCTACTCTAGCATCAGGTAAGCAACTTTTGAGGGAGCTGGCTTTTGTTTTGTTTCACTGAGTTTCTTTCCTTCTTGAACAGTTCTTCACTGCTTTTTAGGGGGAAAAAAAAAAGAAGTTCTCTGCCCCCTCTCCTCTGAAACGCGTGCTTTCTTCAGAACACTAGTACAACATACAGGATGGACACTGGAACCATGACAAATATAAGATCCAGCATCTTGGAGGCCTTCCTGGCCACAAGCCAAATCTTTCTGGAATGGTAAAAGCTTTTCAGTATGGCATTTTCAGTAATAAATTCAGTATTTAACCCTTGGGAGGTAAGGAAATATCCTAACTTAAAATTGTTATTCAGTTACATATAAAAATGTTATTTTAGATAATTTTAGGGGTTTCTGTAATTACATTATTTTCCATTTCTTTTTGTCTATAACCTGGGCAATTGATTTCATTGTGATTAAAGCACCTGGCTTGCGGAGCAAAAGAGATGAAAAATAGGTACCAAAAAAACATATAAAACTCCCTAGCAACATTCCTGGAATAGTTTCTCTGTAAAGTACATGGCATGTTCAGAACACATGATTTTGTAGTACAAAGATTTTATTGGCTTCACTGCTCAGTGTGGTCATCTCAGATTCCTGCCAAATAAACCTACCACACCGTATCGTCATTTATTTTCCATCTCTGAGTACACATATACTCTTTCTAAAAAGCAAGTTCCCCATTCCTGCACAAATTTACAAGCTGAATGCATGCTGTATTATCTTCCCTTGAAAATTATAACCTAAGAAGAGGGCACTGTATGTTACTAAAGTGGGAACAAGCAAGTACAGGACTTCAGAAGACCCACAAAAGAACAACAGTCAACAGTCGGGGAGGAAGATATGCCTCTGACAGGTTTCTTGCACCTCCTTTCTACAGCAACCAGGGGGTTGTTCCTCCTCCTGTCCCAGTGTTCGGGAACAGGAGCAGACTTATTTTCATCCAAGTCTCAGCTGGACAGAGCCCTGGAATGAATGCACCATACAGCATGGCTTATATACAAGCTACGTGGAAGACCAAGGAAAGAAAAGAATGTAATGTCAAAGTCAGAAAAGCCTCCAGTTTCAATTACATATATGTAAACCTTCTGCATGAATAGCCCTTGCCAGATGTTTCCTTATCATAATACACTTCCCCTTATTAACATGACTAAATAAATACAACTTACCCAAATCAAATCCTGACCATTTCCCCATTTTAAACTTAATGAATTTTCTCAGGTTTATGCACTTTTTGAGCATGCAATGCTGAAGTTGATCTAAAGTCGAGAGCTTCTTCATGAGAACATGCCTGATAGGGAAAACTTACGTTTTTTTTAAAACAGCGTGCCATGACACAAGGGTAGAACACAGTTTTAAAAGGCTGCTGACTCTGGACAATTTATATGCTAATTTCAGAAATGATTCCTCCTACATTAAATAAGGAGCTAAGGAATGTTCCAAAGGTCTAGACAGACCACACCATTAACAGATTGGGTAAATCAACGCTAATACTGCCCACAGCGTATTACACCGTGTGAACTTTCTTCACTGCACACACTTTACTAATTTTAGTTCCACGTGGTTCCTCAGCTGACTGGCCAAAATATAAACTACACCAGCTCCCTAAAGCCTCCCTGTGCCCATCTTGACCTTGGACTTGCCTTTAATATTAAACTTGAAGAAAAAACTGAATGGTCACACTTTTTTATTCAGAGTACATTTATAAATGGTTTATAAAGGGTTAACAAATTATTAATAGATTATTTAAATGTTAAAAAAAGTATGGACAACTATGAACAGTAAGGAGAGCTGTTATTATACCTAGTACTAAATGATCAGCTATTTAGAAAAGTGCAATGCAGACCCATACATCCTAGCCCAAACTCCATCAGTGTAAAGGCTAAGTCTGGCAAACAATTCAAATATCTTCAAACTTGTTTGAGCACTGACAAATCCTCCAGCATTTATCAGCAGTGTTCTGAGGCTATTATTGTTTTAAAGGACAAGTCAAATCTGGCTCCAAATTTAGACTTTGTACAAACAAGCTGTTATAAAGCCTTAGAATAACAGAAAGATTTCCAGTTTTTATTTTACTTCCAATAAAAATGATCTTTAAACAAATTCTCATATGGCATATGTAATCCTAACAATGCAGAACTGAAAAACTCAAAATGAAACAAGCATCACTAAATCAAAATAGAAGGATCATAAAATACTAAGATCAATTGAATTTTTAAAATTCCTTATGGTTACTAGCCGCACTGCCGAAACAAGGCATTAATGCAAAGCATGATGCTGAGTCTAAGAGCTTAGTTGCCACAGTAAAAAAAAAAAAAAAATCTCACTAGTGATGAAATTTTGGTTTTAGAAATTACTCAAATCATTGTCCAGAGCATTTGCAGCATCTGTGCATTATCATGATATGACAAGTTCTTGCAACCTCCCTTACTGGTAAACTCTAATGTACTAAATACTATGAGGTACCTTCATATGACAAAAAACTGATTCATCTTCAACTGAAGTAAGAGCTTCTGATAGACTTTGGTTTTGCTTTTATTTTTTTTTCTTTCTTCTTAACTGTCAGAGGTTTATACTAAATGCAAGTAGCTCACTCAATCCCATAATACCTTTTCTTAACAGATCGTGTAACATTTTGGGGACGCAGAGTTGAATATTAAGTCAGAAGTGCACTGGGCATGTGCCTCCTCTCATTGAATTCAATAGCTGAACTTCCACTGAGTGCCAAGGAATTGGATTAGGTATTCTGTTTATAATGTGCGTGCCAGCAAACTCCTCCCCCCCCGTCTCTCACACACACACACACACACACCCCCCAACTAATCAGTGCATGACGACTTAATTATATCATAGGCGCTATCTCTCAGCAAACTACCATCAGTTACAAAGTGCAGCCTTCCACAAACCAGCGCAAGCAGCACCCCAAGACCTGAAACAGCTACTATATCACACACAGCCAAGAACATGCTTTGCTATGCATCAGACACCTCAGTCAAATGACTCCTGATAATGATCAATGATGGTAAATTGGCAGCTGGCTATCAGAAAAATTCCAAACTTCACCTTCCAGCTACATGAATGAGGAGGATATATGTGAATATCATCTTTGGCAGGGAAAGGTACATTGTTTCACTGGTGTGGGAAAAATGCTTAATGCTCAAACGTTTCCTTAAAATAAGATTATAGTGAAACATTAGAGGTAGCATTATTAACAACAGTCAACTTTCCTGGCTAAACGAAAAAATAACCCCAAACCCATCTCCAATCTGCAGAAAAAACATCCAGTGTTTCATGCCCTCGCTTTTTTCTGACCACTTCCACAGAGATGCTTACTGCAAAGAGAACAGGCCCTCATGTGCTTTGATTTTTGAAACTCAAAAAGTCCCCAACTTACCTGTTCTTTTTCCCTATCAATGAATAAGGAGGAGATTAATTGAAATTTTGAGGCTATAACACAGTTCAGATACTGAAAACAAGAATCTTTACACCCCAAATTTATTTTTGAATGGCAAACCTTTTACAGGAAGTAACGTGTCTCTGAAAAGACACACAAAATGTAAAGAGATTGAAAAAGGATTTGGGGATCTCAGAAACCAAAGTAGTTGCTGAACTCCATGACATACAGAAAAACTGACCTGGCTCTATTATCTTTGTGTCAAAACCATTGCCATGAAATATTCCATTGCCTTACATCAAGTCAGGACTTCCCCTCAAACCATGATATTCCACCACTGACCATGCTGGAGTTTTGCCATTGTCACAGTATCTCACCTTGTGCCCACAACACAGAAAGCCCTAAGGAGGCACTGTATGCTATGGGAAGCCAGGTTCAAAAAAGTATGTTTCTCAAATATTCTGTCTTTCATGCTTTTTCCAAGATAAAAATAAAAAACTAGTACAATGATAAGAATGTTGCCAAATATTCATACAGATATACTTTTGGAGAAACCACTAGTAAAGTCAATGTCCAGATGGAGATCAGTGAGGGGTGGTGTCCCTCAGAAGTCCGTATCGGGACCAGTACTCTTTAATAGCTTCATCAGTGACACAGTGCGATTGAGTGCACCCTCAGCAAGTTTGCAGATGATGTCAAGCTGAGTGGTGCGGTTGACACCCCTGAGGGACGGGATGCCATCCAGAGGGACCTGGACAAGCTCAAGGAATGGGCCCATGTGAACCTCATGAGGTTCAGCAAGCTCAAGTACAGGGTTCTGCACCTGGGTCGGTGCAGGCTGGGGGATGAAGGGATGGAGAGCAGCCCTGCCGAGAAGGACTTGGGGGTCCTGCTGGATGAAAAACTGGACATGAGCCAGCAGCACACGCTCGCAGCCCAGAAGGCCAACCGTATCCTGGGCTTCATCCAAAGCAGCGTGGCCAGCAGGTCGAGGGAGGGGATTCTGCCCCTCTACTCCGGTCTGGTGAGACCCCACCTGGAGTCCTGCATCCAGCTCTGGAGCCCTCGGCACAGGAAAGACATGGACCTGTTGGAGGAGCTCCAGAGGAAGGCCACAAAAACAATCAGAGAGATGGAACACCTCTCCTGTGAGGACAGGCTCAGAGTGTTGGGGTTGTTCAGCCTAGAGAAGAGAAGGCTCCGGGGAGACCTTGTTGCAGCCTGACAGTACTTAAAGGGGGCCTATAGGTAAGATGGAGACAGAGTTTTTAGCAGGGCCTCCTGCGATAGGACAAGGGGTAACGGTTTTAAACTAAAAGAGGGGGGATTTCGACTAGATAGAAGGAAGAAATTTTTCACAATGAGGGTGGGGGACTTCAATCTGTTGGAAGTATAACACGGCAGAGAAGAAACAATCTGGGAGGTTTCTGGAGTGTGTGGAGGATAACTTCCTGACACAGCTGGTGAGTGAGCCCACCAGGGGAGGTGCCTTGCTGGACCTGCTGTTTACAAACAGAGAAGGACTGGTGAGAGATGTAGTGGTCGGAGGGCCTTAGTGATTCTGTGGTGAAACACTGGCACAGGTTGCCCAGAGAGGTGGTAGACACCCTGTCCCTGGAGACATTCCAGGTCAGGCTGCATGGGGCTCTGAGCAGCCTGATCTGGTTGAAGATGTCCCTGTTCATTGCAGGGCGGTTGGACTAGATGACCTTTAAGGGTCCCTTCCAACCCAAACTATTCTATGATTCTAAAGCGCATGCGGACAGATGTCTGCTATCGAGCACATGTGTGCATACATACGCATAAATAGATATGTATAAATACCCTATGCTTCCCAACAAAAAGTGGTCCCCAGTCAGAGATCATTCAGAGGCTCTGACTCAGCACTGTCTATCCAGCCTACAGCCACCTTTCTCCCCTCTTTCTCAGTTTTTTCACCACAGCTTTATTCACCGCATCCTTTACCTCCTGCGCAGGTTCAGCAGGTTCACCAATCCACTTAGCTTCCCCCAGAAGATACCTTATCTCAGAAAGCAAAAATACACTGAAAGGAATGTTATTTTACTATATCAGTACTTCTCTGTATGTCCCTTTCCTCATGCTGCCTTTTTAGGTTACAGTTTCTTTAGAACAGGGATTATTTACTGCTCTGTGTACTAATACAACACAGACCCAATCTTAACCAACCTCTAGTCACTACCATAAGAACTTGAGAATAAAAATAAACTGCCTTTGCCCTCGGTAAATTCTCTCCAGAGCGAGATCTATCATATTTACCCGTCTTTGCAAAAGGAACCCCAGAAAGCACATAAAGAAACATGCCAAATATTATAGAACCTACGTAGCTAATTCTTTTGAAAAACATTTATCTCAAACAAATTTTATGCCATGAAATGTAATCACGCTTTTATTCTAGGCATCTTTGAAGTATTAAATCATGGTGGCAAATTTGTTTTTATTCAACTCTTGCTCATTTATCCTTACAGGGTACTTAGGAGTAATTCATATCTGTTCACAATCACTCCTCTCTCTTCATGAACTGCCAGATACAACTAGGAAAACATTAAATTTGTAAAACTTGTCCTGTGAGAGACCATATTCAGATATAGAAGAATTCCAGAAGACTCAAGAGGACACCCTGAAAACCATCTAAAAAACTGTTTCCAAACACGTTCAGCATCCAAATATTTTTACTGATAATTTTATGGCAATTATTTACTTCATTTTCTTAGTAGCAAAACACATGGAAAATATGAAAAGCTAGGATATAGGTATCTTGCCAATCTGCATTTAGGGTCAAAAAACCCCACAGTGACATTCTCTGCTATTTTCAAAATACATCACATGTCTGACCAAAGGCCCCTGAAACCAGTGGATATCTTTCAGACTCTTCAGTGGACTTAAAATCAAGAAATAATTCCCTCTTCTGCAGGAGAGCTCAAAAGCAACTTAATCAGAAATTCTGCAGAGTAGTAGATAAATTTCTACCACTCTTAAAGCAGGAACTCAGAACCCTAACCTTTTATTTGGGAAAAACGTATTGGGTTATTGCAAAGACCAACCCATTCTGAGATGCCAAAAGGATCCGTTTTCTTTCCCATGAAGCCCAAGTTTCCATCTTTGGCTATGTTCTCAGAAAACAAAGTCCTGTTTTTAGCCCAACTCAGTAGGGCATGGAATAAGGAGAGGGGAAGAACTTCCCTGAGCGTGCACTGAGCAGTCAGCAGAGGCTGCTGTAGAAAGAGACATCACAGTTTCAGATCAAGACGGGCCATTACAGCCACCCAATCTAATCATCTCCCTCACGCAGACCAGAAACTATTCAGGCAGATGTAAAAAGCTTAAAACTGCATATTCCAGCAAGGCATCCACTTGGCAGCTCTGAACTAAAACAATAATGCTTCAAAATGCTATACTGCTTGAAAAGGGACATCTGACGTTTTTGCTGTGAACATTACGCAGATATGGAGAGGATGCACCTCCTAGCTTAGTATAGTATAGTACGCGGCATACATCAGGCATTCAGAAAGCATGGACTGTTTTAGATCCATGGTCAAAACTTGGCAGGAACAGTTCTTTCAGGAGGGGAGTTTGAATACTTTATCCATGAATTTAAGCTAAATTAAGTAGGTGATAAATTCTTCAGCCCTCTGCTGGTGAATTGAGGGAGAGCAAACAGACAAAATGATGGAAACATTACTTTATGAATAATAAATAATGATTAAATTCCTTTTATATGAGACCACATGAAATTCCAAAGGTCTGTGGTACACGGGAAAAGAGGCATAAAACCTTCATTTGTAATTGGGCAACCAGTTTACCATTGGATGAGGGTAATGAGTCAGGACTTAAACAAGAACACTCAAAATGCTGGAGAAAAAGCAGCACGGATGCTTCTTTGGACATCCATGATCAGAATTTATCAGTCATGCCCTAGATCATATTACAGAAGACTTCATGCTATTAACGCAGCCACATCGATTATTGACAGCTATTTACCACATGCAGAGATAACTGCACCACTACCAGCCAACATTATAGCTCATACTCAGTGTAGATTCAAGCGAGTTAATCTACAATTTTTACATTTCTGTCTTCCTGGGAAATCACTTCCACCATGAGAACAGTACACATACTAGGCCACCAAGGCACCTCAGACTGCCAGATGCCACTACTGCTCATATGGTCATACGTACATTACTTCCCTGTCTACAGAGTTGTCACTTCATAGTAACTGCGTTTCTGCTCAATGCCCCAAAAATACATGAATGCTTTGATGACCTAGGTTGCCCTTTTTAAAAATGACAGTACCTTCTTTTTTCTGCATTTGCTCAAGAACATGTGTACACTCTTTTCTAATTATAGAGTCTGAAGCTTTCTAGCTAAAATGAACTTTCATTAAATAGGCAAGTCCCTGAGCCTAAACATCACCCTTTTAAACATGTGAGGTTTGGATGCACTTTTGCTGAATCCAAGGCAGATCCAAGGGAACCTTCAGGAATTCCTGCGAGCGTTACTAGCAGATCTGACCTTTGCTTGCAGCCATTGAGGCTGTAGAGACTCTACACACCATTCAGTGCTTACCTTACAGATCCTCATGCTATTTCGTTAACATGATGTTTTTATGTCTCCTAGAGATTTGCCCTACGATAGCACCCTTTGCAACAGCCTGCAGAGGTACACTGAAATTATCAGCCTGCAAACTGCCCTTTTCTATCCACTGGATAGATCAAGTATCTTTGACACAGGGAAGTTTAACTGGGAGGAAGTGGTGGTTATCCTCGTGAAGTAACCCCTAGAGAAGACGAGAATGTCATTGCAAACTTGTGGGAAAAAGAAAGTTTTTCCATTGTCAGCACGTAAAATAGGCAACAGGACAATAGGCACTGTGTTTCTTCCGCAATCAGGTTGACAAATCCCTGAATGGGAAGAAAATGAAAGCCAGAGGCAATTTGTTCCAAAAAAACTATTTATTAACTAAGGGTTACAAAGTTGAGATTTAGAGAGCTGACTCCTCAAAGAGACAGAAGAAGCACACATAGTCTTGAAAGGGACATAAAACATCAGTTCTAGAACAGTTATAATGGATATCTAACAAATAGCCTTAAAAGTTTTTCCAGTATTAGCCTCTTTCCTCAACCAGTGTCTTAGTCCAAAAGGAAATAAGAAAATTCTGCTACATGTACTACAAACAAAAAAATGACAGCACTCCCATTAGTCACCTTCATTTTCTACCACCAATTCTCTTAATCACCACAGGCTGACATAATCCCAAAGTGGCTTCAAATAAACTCTCTACAGATAAAAAGCTCAGTGCTGTTTCTGCCACCACATTCTCACTGATGACTGCATTCCTAGTATGCACGTTAGTGCCAAAGAGAGGTATCGTAAGAGTTTGTACACTTGACCTTCAGTACCATAATTCCTGTCATTTCCACTCTATACCTTAAAGTTCTGCAAAAGTTAATGCAAGGCACAGAAGCAAATAATGAAACACTGCAAGAGAGGACATTTTCCCCCTGTATAGGCAAATACAAATAAGCACAGAGCTGTGTGGATGCAACAGTTAAAAAGGGAATTACTTAAGATAGTAAGAGAAAATGTCAGGGATGAACTGAACGCACTACAGTTAAATTACTCCAGATACAACGAACAAGATCGTCTAATGTAATAACCTCATGACATCTGGTCCAAATACAAGGAACAAAATCTCACTTCCATCATACCACCATTCCCATCTTTCCCCATATTCTGTTTTGTACCTTCCAGTAGGCAGCCTCCCTTAACAGCTACCTCCTAATTGCTCCCTAAGTGATGTACATTTCTCACAGAAAGCACATCACATCATTACCGAGAAACATGTGCTCATTTTGACCTACCAAAGCAGTGCTGATGCCTCCAAGACCGCCCGACAGTTAAGATCACCTGAAACATTCGCGCTTTCTCCGATGCCCTGCCTTCTCAGCTTCCCAAATGCAGAGGTACAAACACACAGAGGTAGAGTTTCATCACAAAGGATCAAGTCCGGGTGCACTTGGTGTAGACTGAAATCGTGGAATATGTTTCCTGCCTTGGGCTTTCCAGAGTTCACCGCCATGTCTTCTGGCTTGGAATGGGCATCTAAAACTAAAGAAAACAATAACCAGGCTTCATATAACCGAACAGATTTCTTTTCACACATTGCTTCTTGCCTAATTTTGCAAGCTTTGCAGGGCAGGGGACATCTGATGCCTTTGTCAACTGATGCATTAACTTCTAACAACTACCTCCAGCATTAATACGTACAACTAAAATAGTAATATAGTTTTATAAACATCTTTCTTCAAAGAGTTCGCAACCTTACTCAAAACAGGTTGTAAAAATAGGCTTTATTAAGCTCTGCGGGAGCCAAAAGCCCTTATTCCTTGAAGGGGCCATATGCCACCAGTGAACAAGTGTTTAAGGCTCCTAGGGAGCTGGGATCCACAAAACGCTGCCTCTTACTGGTAAAAAGATAATAACTTTTGGAGATGAAGGAGCAGGCATTGAATTCTAAGCTCAGTGACCGCTTGGAAACAGGGCAGCTCTTCTTCAGAGACAATACCTTCTTTCTATGGGCTGTGGGCCTTGGCTTCAGCAGGGACTCCCAAATCCAGCTGTGCCCTGAACCAAACAGATATCAGTGTAGTTCAGAAAAACTCAGCATTACCAAGACAAGATCTTGAGTCCAGACCGTAAGGATTTGATAGCTCATATTCAGCTCAGTGCTCGGTAGGCACTGTGAACTGTAAGTCCCTCCCTGTTGCAGGGGCATGCAATTCTCAAGCCAGCCTGCCTGTGGTGCCTATAGGAACTCCATGGGGACAGCCTCCCACACTCCCTTCAAGTGCCCCAATTGTGAGTATCTGGCCCCAAACTGCTTATAAGCTTATCTTCAAAATAAAATATGGCTCTGTAGTATAGCATCACACACATTGTAGTTGTACCTATACTTCTTGGAGGGATTGCTTCCAGCATGAATTGTTAGTGGGTCCTTCCAAACACAGCAGAAATTAAAACCTGATGGCGGAATACTTCTTTACAGTTGCCTCTTCTTTAACTTTCCTATTCCCAGGCAAAGTAGCAAAAGAAAGACAGAATCACAGAAACTTTGTGTTGGAAGGGACGTTTAAAGGTCATCTCGTCCAACTGCCCTGCAACGAGCAGGGACATCTTCAACTAGACCAAGGTGCTCAGAGCGCCGTCCAACCTCACCTGGAATGTCTCCAGGGACAGGGCATCTACCACCTCTCTGGGCAACCTGTGCCAGTGTTTCACCACCCTCACTGTGAAAAATTTTTTCCTTCTATCTAGTCTAAATCTGCCCTTTTAGTTTAAAACCATTACCCCTTGTCCTACTGCAACAAGCTCTGCTAAAAAGCCTATCCCCATATTTCCTTTAAGCCCCCTTTAAGGCCTGGCAGGCTGCAATAAGGTCTCCCTGGAGCCTTCTCTTCTCCAGGCTAAACAACCCCAACTCTCTCAGCCTGTCTTCACAGCAGAGGTGTTCTACTCCTGTGATCATTTTTGTTAAACATGTTAAATTCCTTTCAATCACTGTGTTTCCACATTTGCAACAATACTGCCCATAAATTGTTAGATTGATAGCATTTCCACAGTGGTTGGTGATAGCAGAATGGGCAGTTAGGAGGTAAGATATTTACTTACAATAGCTGCAACTCACAAACAACTCAGCAAAAGCTAGAAAAGCCCTAACTTCATAATGTGTGTGATGAAAAGGAAACACGCCTGTTTGTATGTTCTCATGCTACAGTTTGTGTCCTCCTTAAGGCTGTAAGGCATTCCTTTGTATGAACTACATAATGAGGTGTACAGCATCAGCCCTCTCCATGGCTGATGTTAAAGGAAAACACAAAACAAACAAAAACAAGTTTTCTAGCCCTTCACTGAAATTAACATACCCGAAATACACTTAGCTTCTATCTCCAAAAAAGGACCCTATTTTCAAAGTCCGTCAAGAACCATCCACGTTATCCAAAAAGATTCAATATTTACATTGTAGAATAAATATGGAAAGGTTAATTCCATCCTAAAAGGATAATACATACTAACTGTCCTGATTCTCATACACTAATAAAAATTATCAATTTTGGTGAAAGTGGATATTGCTGCCCACCTGATTCCTTCCAGCAGAAAAGTAATTTAGAACTATTACGTGGCTTTATTCACACCAGCACCAAGCTATATATTTTAGGAACAAGCTTGAACTGTCAGGGATATGGGATCCAATTTGGGAGCTGGTAGTTACAGTAATCACATTGAAGCACCTCACTACTCTATCACAGAGCTAAAACCTGCAGACATCACACAGAGACATAGTTTTTACGCGTACATGTACATATATGTTTATACACAAATATATATTTTTTTTTAATATACAGACACACAGAGATACATACACACAGACAAACACACTTTTGGAGACAAATCTCTTGTCTCAAACACAGAGTGCTCTCTCACCATAGGTAGCATTCTGAGATCTCATTTTCAGTTACCCATATCAAAATTATGCGGAACAACAGTTCTTTCTGCCTTTATTTTGTTGGGAATGCCATGATAAGTGGTAAATGCTCTGCTGCCACCCAATGACTTTTCCTGGTATTGTCCATTTCCCAAGACCATTTCCTCCTACTCTGTAACTAACCAGGTAAAAAAAAAAAAAATCAAGTTAAATTAAAGGCAGCACTTAGAGGTGAAGTACTTTGCATACCTGTGGTGCCTTGGACTCTGTGGAACATGGGACATCGCTGCCTCTCTTCACCTGTATGCAAATGGCTCCGGTTCTTTTTATCATTCTGCCAACAGAAGCAAAACGTTATCTGCATTGCCAGTCACAAAAACATCATTGTGCTCTGGCAGTTAATTTTTACTGGTTTACAATGTACTTTCCTTTACACAAGAGATAATGCCAGCTAACCACAGCAAACCTTTCACACAGCTGTTATGCTCTATAGTTGATCAAAGCATTGATTTCGCAGTATTATGTCAATGCCAGACACGCCGATTCCCCTCACTGTTTTCACTCAGGGACTGTTCAGTTCCTTTCTTTGGTCTCTTCACAAAGCACAACTTGTTTTAGTCCTTACTACTACATCTAAATTAAGTTTGCAATGGTATATAAACACAATGGTAGCCCATCAGGTTTAAGTGAAAAGGGGAAATGCTCTTACTTGTATCTGGAAATTCACTCCACCTATAATTAAGTCTTCAAACATGTCAACATTTGAGCTTTCCTTGCAGTAAAAATACACATTTGTAGAATACCTACTCAAAGAAATTCAAGAAACTAGCAAAGAAATTTTTGTCAGTATGTATTTACACACAAGAACAAGCTGCTCAGTTCTGAAGGATTTGTCCAGATTGCTAGGGCAGCAACATGTGCATCTGCTCAAATTAGTGAAATTTCACATTTGCAAGACCCATTTACACAACAAATTACTTCAAAATGTCGTTTACATTTTCCGTTATCAGCTTGAGATGGTGTAAAAGACCCTGACTGCTCGACATACAAATGCTCAGTTGAGAGCTTATTGTCAAAGAGAAACCACAATTATAGGTTTAAAGGAAGCCCAGCAGTGCATGATTTATTTTTGCATATTTCATTATTATTCTTGTTTTGGCACATAAGATATAGCAGGATGTCCCTGCCGCCACAACATATGGGTCCTAGAATATACGCTAAAAATGCAAAAGAAAGGAAGAGTTAACTTCTTTCCCCAAGAACTGCCTACAAGAAAATTTGATCATTGTGTTAAAATTTAGAGATTATTTTCAAAACCTTCTGTCCACTGCTGCTCTCTGGGGCTCTCAAAGATCAGAGATTGTTTTCAAACTCATTAGCAGTTAATGGTATTTAACTGTATTTCATTCAGATGGGACAATGAAACAGGATTTGCCAGTTTGTAAGAAGTTTCACTTTCTTACTCTTATATTTTCATAATGCAAGCACAATGCCGAAGTGTTCTAGATACAAGCATCAGCTGCGTATCAGTGATAATTCACTGCCTCAAAACATACTTTCTTACGTTTTGCCATTAAAAAAAAAAACAAACAAAAAACAACCCGATTGTATTGCAACCTCTTTATTCCAGCCCCAGCACTTAACTATGCTGAGAATGTTCCATTAAGTGCATCCAGAAGTGCTTATCATACAGCCCAACCTGCGTGGTCAGTGTAAAATGGGGTCTTGAACTCCCTCTGCTGGCTAAAATCACAACTAGAGAATTAAGTATCCTCTCATAACCAAAAGGAAAGAAGTATGTAAACAACTTCAAGAAAAAACAAAAAAATAAAAACAATCTTTCTATCTTCTGTCAGGATTTGAATTTTTTTTTAAGAATTTTTTTTTTTTTTTAACATCCTCTTTCTCCCTCCTTCCCCATTTTCTGTAATAGTTAGAGTTGCAATTCTGCTTACAAATACACACCAAGAACAAACTCACAAAGGTAGGCCTCAGGTCCTCTACACCTGTGCTCTCCAACTTCTATCGCCTCACACCTCCTTTCACACCCTCCCAAAAAGCACTCTCCCACATCCATGTTGTCCTGCCCACAGCTGGCCTCTCCTCTCCACCTCACTGGAGGTGCTGGACACCTTCCAGTGTCCAGGGGAAAGCCTGTCCTGGGCTCCTGCCTCTCCCCTGAGGAGGGGAAAGAGGCAAGGCTGTCCCTCCACATGGACGCACTTGCTCCCAGGCTTTCCAGCATTCAGATACATCCACAGCAATGTCCTGCTACCCAAAGCCTACCAACCTCTGCAAGTTGGTGTCTCAAAGTGAGGTCAAAGCACCTGAAAGGAAAAGTCTTGATCTTCCTGTTTACTGCTCCCATGAAGAACCACTGGTCTGTGACTGGGAAGCTCTGGAGATGAGTCCTGCACAAATTATTTCCTTCTTAAACAGTGTCGACAGATCACAAAGAGCATAGTATCTGTGATGAGACACCCAACCAACATGAGAGGACTTTTACAGGAAAAGATGGGAAAACTGCCGGAAAGAAATACACTGTCATAGCAGCAAATTAAGACATGTTTGCCAAGGACCGAAATTACAACTTTAGGTCAAACTTACTGGGGAGAACAGTCTACTAGAGATAATGAAGTGGCAAACGTAGGATTTGGTTTCAGTTCCCATTCCTGAGAGAAATTCTTGTGCCCGAAGTCATTTTGTCTCAATTCCTTCTTTGGAAAGTGTTCTTTCCTTGTCTTCTTCCCTTCACCTGTTTTGACTGCAAGAGATAAGATTTCTGCTCCAAGAAGCTTACAGAGCAGACCCGGTGTCCCCCCCAGTGACTTCTGTGATAGGTCACATAATTCAGCTTCTTAAAGCTTATTCCAAAAGTATTTTTAGAGCACTGTGTCTGACCCACCATGATCTTCCACAGGAGTATTCATTTCTAAGTCACAATTAACCACCTAAGATGATACAGTACAGTTAGAGAGATTGTGCAGTGCTGTGACCGTAACATTGTAAAATTACTTGAAGTGTATACAGCAGACTGTGTTAGTCAGAGGGTTCCAGTCCCATTAACCCCACTGGTAAGCCTGTCAAGGTAAGGTACTTCCAGGTTCAAATGGCAACACTTTACACATATCTTACTTGAGCCTGAACAACCGCCACAAGGTACAAGACAGACAATCAGATCTAATAATACAAGTCATCAAAGCATGGGAAGGTATTTACCTCAATCATACAGTGTAACAGTGGAGACATCATCAAAGGCCATGGAAAAGCAGTGTCAAGGAAGGTCATGGGGCACCACAACACCCTTTGATAGTCTCACATAAAGGCACAAGCCAGTGTAAATTTGCTGGGGGAGAAAGCAGCTTTAGCAATGAAACCGCAGAGCCAGATCCTCGCAAATATTCCATCAAGAGTTTGTTCTATAAAACGAAATGGTACAATGTTCTGTAAAACATTAGTTCTCTTTTCTGGTGAGTGTTAGCACACTAACACACTGGTGGCCATAGAAAATGCAGCTGTAACATAACAGTTACAAATCTTGCGAAATGCCTTCTTACACCATGAAATTGCCTCCTCTCCGTGGGATTCTTACATACACTGATGAGTCACAACCCCTTTTATCTGAGCCACCATCTTACCAATATGGATTTAATTCAACCCTTCCTTGTTTAGTAAACTATATGTGGTCCTCCCCAAACACCTGTTCATAAGCATGTGGTGAAGTGAAAGGCCAGGTAACAGCTCGCTCTGTGCACATGAGAAACCACATGCATGAAACTTTGTGGCAGAACTGAATATAAGGTGCTCCAGGTCTAAAATTCCCAGTGGCCACCTATACAACGTAGGTGAGTTATAGAAAATCTAAGTCAGAACCCAAACCTTCAGCCCACACTTCACTTTCCGCTATCTGCACAATTAGTAAGTACGGGAGCCTGCTTTACAAACCTCCAGAGGACTACATCAGGGTCACTCGGGAGATGAGAACCAAGGGCTTTGGAAAATGTCAGAGGCAAAAGCTTAATAGTCATTGTGGAGAGTCTCAATCAAGCAGATGTTTCAAACATGAGCCTAATTTTTAAGTGCCAAGTTTGATGGCAGTAGATATTACAATGGGCACCAACCCAAGACAGAGTTAAGGAGGAAAGGCTGGTGCACAAAAACGGAGTAAAAGCACAGCATGAAAAACATATTTTCATGTGCTCTATTAGCCTATGTAATCTACCCTAGAGAGGCCCCAACAAGCAAGTTAACTTCAGACCTCAAGTACAACATGTGGGCAACTTTATTGCCCAACAAAAAGTACATTAGACATTTATGATCTCATTTTATTAAATTCTCCTACTTAAGACAATCACTATGGGGTGTGTATGTGTGCAAGGTTAATACAAAAATCTAGACTATATTTGTATATTAACAAGACTAAAAGCTCACCTGCACAGCAGGTGTTGCTGTGGCAGTTGTTGCTGTCATGGGTTAAACAACTCCTATCAAAAACTGGGGTCTATCAACCAAATCTAACGCAAGATAGGCAGGTGCTTTTCCTGCTGATCTAGCTGAGGGCTCTGATTGAATTTCGTCAGGAAAGAAGAGCTTTGCTTTCTTCATTAAACCTGATTTAAGAAAGAGTGAGGTAACACCTTACACAACATGGTGAAGCTTAAAGGACAATCTGCTTCTCTTATGGCCCCTTCTGCTGGCTACTTTGATCTAAGTTTTATTGTCTGGGTTTAACACCTTCACCTTTGATTTTACAGAGAACTTTAGAGCTGTTTTCTATACCAAGTAATTGTTCAAGGCTTTTCAGAGAAACCACCAATTAGCCAGGATGCTGGAAACTACACACTTGTAGTTTTGGTGAAATACAAGATTATTCTCATTGGTATTAAACAGGTAAGGGAAGACACATTAAAGACTTAAGTATACTTTCAAAGATCATTACTTAATAAAAAAGCACTAGCAGCAGCTCAGCACATTATGTGTGGAACCAATTCATTCCTAAACACAAGGAGACCTAACATAGTAAAATAATACAGGCTAGACTAGCTTTCCAGCTCACCTCGGTAGGATGCTCATTGTACAAGGTCACTGTTATACTACCACTACCTAGTTCAATGCTATAGTGTTACAGTTTCGCATCACACATTACACATTAGCCCTAACTTTAAGACCAGAAGGATTTTGATTTTTATGCTTACCTGACATGACAGGCTGTGTAACACAATCCTTACAATTTCACTCAGTAATTTCTGCATCCAGCCTGGCAACCTGTAGTCATAGAGATTGTATTTCACATTACACAGACACACACCTGCTAGACAATAAAACCTGGTCTTAAAAATGCACTTCATTTTCTATTTTGACATGAATTTCCATTCGTTCAAATTCTGATGATCCTTTGTCAGCGAGATCATGCAGAGCAACTGGCCTCCTCGACAGTTTTCCAAGTTTAATATGCTGTTGCAAGCACTCACCAGCTCTGAAAAAAGTCACATTGTCCACTCACCTCAAAGAACAAAATACAAGCAGTACAAAGGAAGATGAGGCTAAAGAAAAACTCAAGCATTCTTGAAGTGAGTTTCAGGTCTGACAAATTAAAACTGGAGCTGTCAAATAACAGGTGGTCACACTGTATCTTTTCCTGTATTTTTGTACAGCTACAGTAGTACCTTAATTACTGGAATCTAGCTTTTTACTTACATTTACTAAACTTCCAGCACATGTGCCAGCCTCAGATCACCCCTCATAAATATTTATAAATAAGATAGCAAATCAGTAATGACCCTCCCTCTTTTTTAGATAAGGTGGGAAATAAGTAGAGTTAGAAGTTTAGAGGTTCCAGGATTTTTTTCTGCAATTCTAAACCAAAATAAACAAAGAAGTTACATACAAGAACAGGCAGTAGCAAAATTATAAACCAACTGATGTGGAAATGTCAACATCATCTTATGAACAGACAACCGAAGTTCACAGCTGTTGCAAAAAAAGAAGGCAGTATTGTCTGTTAGCAAAGGCAGTGAGCAGGGACTGCAGGTTTTATTCTTAACTCTCCCACGGATTTCAAGCTCAGCTGTGGGCAGATGACCAAATATCTCAGCTGATCATCTACAAAATAAGGATAGTAATATTTTCCTATCCCAGCAGGATGTTTTCAGGAAAGTACTTTGGAGGCACTCAAATAATGCGATGATGGGGGCCATGAAAGTATCTCTACAGAACAAAGACAACACCTGCTCAACTAGCTTAATGGAAAAAAGATGACTGAGACTGTTACAAGAAATTTCTAACATTAAAGAAAAGGACAAGCTGCAATTCTCTTCAACTTCCAGTTTGAAGTTAAAAAAAAAATCAGCATCAGTACACCATTTTTTATAAAATTGCTGTGGAAAAACTCTAAGTATAGAACTACATCTGAAAATCAATGCAAATAAACTACATAAACGGCCAGAATTCTAAGTCAGAGAAGACATATACGTTTTCCCTTATAGTAGGTAAGATTCAGGACAAAACATCATTTTGCTACCTTTGGCAAACAAGTGCATATATGATGGAGATAACTGTATACCACGGTTTTTCCTCCAGATTGCAACAACTTTAGTTAACTAAGACACTTTTTAAAAAAATACACATACTGATTATGCCTTGTGACTCCATTTCATACATGGTTTTGAGGTTCTTCTCATGTTCTTTACGGGAGACGATAGGTGGCTCCTCAAGTAGTGTGCTGTACGCATCACTAGATACTTAGTATTTGAAGAATGCCATCTCAGTCTTGAGGACTTTTCTGAACAGTTTCCCTCACCTTATGCTGGGAAAATAGTAAATCTTCTTCTATATTTGTAGAGCTATGAACAGAATGAAATATGGAGTTTATGATTAAAAAAGTCTGAAGATCTGGTATTTATTCCTGAATTAGCAACAGATTTCCCATGACCTTAAATTCTTTGTTTAGATCCTCTGTGATATATTTTATCTTTTTAAAAAAATGATGGTATCTCTGGAGGATGCAGAAAAGCCCAGTTCACAGTTCTGAAACACATGCAGTCCACATTTTTACAAACTGACTAATGATGCTGAGCATGCTGAAATCTCTAGACCATCTCCTTTTCTCCCCATCGGAATCTAAATGCTCAGTTCTCATAGAAAGGCTTCAGATCCTAAGCAGCCTTGGATCCAGGGAAACATCAGACCAATTTCAATAAACACAATTCCCAACAATACAGCATTACCTTTTGTAATATTTTCTAGCTGCTTCTAGGAATTATATAGCATTGGTCCCCAGGTAATAGCTTTTAAATTCATTCACCAAATCAAGTTTGACAGAAAAACTAAAGTGTCAAGGGTATAAGTGTCATGCATTTTGTGACAACTGGTAGCAAGTAGAGCAGAGTGCCCAAAATGAGTGTTCTCACCAAGGGAACAATCAAGTTAACTGATCTGCTTGGCTTGCCAGTGAGGAAACACAAACTGGGAGAAGGGTAGCACATTCTTCCTCTTGCCCAAAAAGGTAAGGGATGTAGAGATTAGATTAAAGGGAACCCAGCAGAGAGAACTATGGGGAGACAGTGCAGGGACCAAGGGATGCTGGAAAAGTATTAGCAACAGAGCACATACAACTAAACCTCATCTTCCTATTTATAACGGGAAGCTGAAAGAGCATATTTTTTTGCTATTCCTACTTGTAAAATATTTGCATGCTGTAAACATTTGTAAGCCATTAGCTATAACGAACAGCACATGCTGTAACAACAAAAGCTAGGTTTGTTACAGCCATGAGAATACTTTCCAGTGAAACCACAGAGAAGTAGGCGGGACAGGATCTCAGGGACCAGTTGAGGCATTGCCAAGCAGGGGCAGGTTCACAAACATCCAGACAAAGATGCAGCAGGTGACTGTCAAACCCTTCCTAAAAGGACACTCAAGTGAAGGGGAGTCTGTGACCTCCTCAGAGTTAGGAAGCATCCTAACTCATTCTGCCAAAATCCAAACAACAACTTTTCCTACAATCAGCACACAGAGATTACACATCAACAGTTTGCTCCTCTCAACCATTTAAAAAAAAAAAAAAACAATATTCAAGTATGTAAAAAAAACAACCAACCCAAACAGCTACTTGCCTGCCTCTTGTTTGTCTAAACAAATTATTTCCTTCAAGGTTCTTCCCAACTCACACCTTCCAAATGTCTTAAGACCTCTGTTACTGTCCTATAACAGATGCCTCCCCTGACCTGTTTTTTTTATAATGGGAAGTGTGGGGCCTAAAGGGAAGTGCTATTACAAATTACAGCAGTTTTCTTTTGATCTTTTTCAGATGCTGTCAGCTCATTCAATTTGTAGTACACTGTAAGCCCTAAAACTATGTCTTCTAATACAACTTACTCCCTATTATGTACTTGCACATTTTATGCTTCTAAATTGCAACAGTCATCTCTTAAATTTTACTTTGATAATTTTGGCAATTTCCTCTAGTTTATCAAGGTCATTTTGAAATAGTGTCATATATAGTGAAGTGCTTAGAGTTGGTTCAGAAAACAAGTCTTATTCCTCCCCTCCCAAGAATTATTTTCACTCTGAGTTCACATAACAAATGGCTCCGAATGTTTATAAAGACATCAGATTAAATAAAAACTATTTGATTTGTGGAAAATTCCCATCAGCTGAATGGGCTTTTAATTAGACAAAAATCTAGTGAAAGAAAAATCAACACCTACATTAAAAAAAGCAGACAGACACCTATTTTTATTTTGTTTTCAACAAAAGGCCAAGACAGATGGAGTACTAAAATGACTTCATCTGACTAAAGCAATGTTAAACAATAGCAGAAGCCATGGTAACACTATGTACTTCTCATGATGTACTGGCAGGTGAAAAGATAAACCATCTAACAAGATAAGAAATACCTTTACCTCACATTTCAGAGGTAACTGATCTATAGTCTGCACCAGTTTCCTATAGGGCCCATTTTCTCTTATAGCTTTGTACATCCCTGTATTTTTTGTGCACATGAAAAAGTGTTGGAGGGATGAAAAAGCAGTGTTCCCTAAAATGTGTCAAGAGATGTACAATATCACCACAAAGACATGCACTTTATTCACATAAACCCTTGACACCCAAGACTGTATTTCTTCCTTTGTTTGGAATTGCTACACAGTTACTAGGTTATTCTAGCTGCCCTATTTGCAGCTCTGACCAATATAAGCTTTTTAAGTTTCTTCATAGTTAAGTGTGCTTGTGAGGTTTATCACTGTATTTCTGTACTTCTACTGAAAGAATCAAGAACACTTCAATTGCCTCCATCCTCTCCCTGCACTCCTAGATCTTTAAGTAGTACAAATTCATAGCAAATCAGGAAAGGAAAAAAAAAAAAATATTGGAGGAATCTCAAATTCGCCAGTCTGGTGATTAAGGTCCTCCTTCAGGAGGCTAGAAAAATCTGGTCCTGATTTTATAATACAAGATGACCTTCTATTTGCTTTGGTTTTCACATGCTTCACCTAAGTATCTGCAACAGCCACTGTCAGACACATCAGCAAACCTAAGCCTTTAGCTTGACCCAGAATTGATTTTGTTCTGTTCTTAAAAAAAATAATATTTAAAAAAAAAATCTTCAAACCAGAACCTGTTTCAGAAGAACGTCATGGACTCTGCTACATTATGTGCAAAATCTGTCCCAGTTGAAATGCTATGAGAATGCTTATTACACTGATTTTTTCAGGAAAAAGATATGAAGGAATAGCTAGTTTGCAGACGCAAAGACTGAAACACGAATGGAAGTCAAGCTGCTCAACACCCTTAATGTTCAGTTCCAATGAAGCATACTTTATGTCCTGCATTTTGAAACCAGGCAGTTATGTCCCACCTGCTTGTGACCTCTTCCATGGGCCCAGCCTTCACCTAGTAAAGATAATGGGAGCAAAGATGCTGAGCACAACAGAAATCAGTAGCAGGGGGAAGGGCAAAAACAACACACAGGAATCTTTTCAACACCCCAATTATTTTCATATTTTAAAAGGAGAACGGATGTTTTTTAATAATGTAAACCTCAAATTTGACCCAGTTACATACATTCATTTTCATGATTTATACAATTATTGCATAAGACCTGCGGTCGTTTACATCTTCCAGTACAAGTGACATTAGGTACCACAATTTTGTATTAAATTCTAGTTACACTTTCAGTCAGTTACACAAATGTGAAACAACAAGCCTAAGACTATTCCCCTCAGAAAACCTTCTTCACATTCGTCCAAATACAAAGATTGCATAACGGAGACAATTATGATGTTTATGATAATTCCACACCAATTCGTGTTGCTTTGGTAGATTATAGGGGAATGAATGGCAAAAAACCCAACCAACCCTAAAAACCCAACGGAAAAAAATCTCACACAAAAAACCTTAAGAGACAAAAAAAATTTAATTTTCAGGCTGATAACAACTGGCCACTTCCTTTTTGGCAAGGCAAATCTACTTCTCTAAGTATTCAGAAAAGTGGAAAACAATAACAAAAAAATTTTCAGCAGAAAGGTAAAATAGGGTATTTAACCTCTGGTAATAAGCGCCAATAAATTGGTGGCATCATGCTAGAAGGAACAGAAACCATCCTGACATAAAACCATACTGAAAAAAACAAACCCAAATCTAGAAAAACTGTGTGCTGGTACCTTTATCTACTTGCCACAATGTGTGTTCTAAGTGCATGACTGAAAATAAGCATGGTAACGCCACTGAAACCAGTGCAAGTGGGTGGATTATTCTGGAACAGAGACAAGAGTCTGAACACAGACAAGAGCATGGCTTAAGAGGCAAGATTACAAAAGTAAAGAGAGATTGTCGGAGTGGCTCAGAGCTCAGTTCAGATCTGTTCCACACATATGCAAGCTACAATGCTTTTTTCCACAGCACAAGGAAAATATAAGCAAAGACTAAGAAACAGAAAAGAATCACTACGCAACTTCTAAACAGAGACACAACAGTGCAGAAATATGCTTTTGAGCTCAAATGCACCATCACCCGAGCTATTTTCCTCTCCCTAACGCAGGAAATAACGAAAACACAGAGTCCCAAAAAAGAGGAGGAAAAGTATGCAGGATGACTGCTTGGCACTTTTCAAAAATGTTTTGTTATCTAAAAAGGATCAAATAACTTATAAATAGTAGCAGTGATTTATGGGCAATTACCTTGCCCAAGCCTTGGTCAATCCAGAGGTGATCACAACAACATCTGTTTTGGTGACAAGTGTCTCAATAACAAGTCAGCATCCCAAACCCTAGTTTCATTTTTACACATAAAAATAGTAGTTGGGATTGATTCTATTCTTCATAGTGATTGACTAAACAAACCCACTTTTTTTAGAGGAATACTATGGGATAATGAAAAGCACAAGGACACGGTTTACTGTTAATTCTCCACTTCACATTTTTTGACAAAGATGTTTACAGAAAAAGTTATTAACTCAGGTGAAAGCTAGTGGTATACAGTATGTGGTCATTAAGCCATAAAAGAATGTCATCTTGCAGTACTGGTTGAACGCTTTCAATTCCCACAGATGAAAATTTCAACTGCTAAGCACTTTGATTATCCCATTCAACCTTTTTTTCTCTCCTCCCTGCCCTTTAAGTGGGAGACTTGCAGTGATCATGGTGCTACATTCCGGCCAAAGTTCATACTCCTCAGCTTTTTCACGGAATATGATACAGTGTAGAACAGGACTTGGAAGAAAGTAAAAGGAAGAGGTTTACTGAAAAATAACATGAGAATATTTACTCTAATATTTACCACATCGAAAACCACAAGTGCAATTGCTCCAAAGTTATAACTGCTCTCAAAGTTACCAGCATGATGCAACTAGCACGAACCCTAGATCAAAAACAAAGAAAAAGAGAGGATCTGCAAAGTAGGCACTCCCTGTTACTAAGTTGAAATTGATTGTGTTCTGACATGATCAACTCCAGAAAACTGGTAAAGTATGCTGGTGTCACTTTTCAACAACAGTTATGTTTCTACTCTCACTACAGAAAGATTAAGGATTTTGTTTTGGTCCTGCCTAATCCACTCATGAATTGCAGGGCACAGCCCTTGCCACGCACACCTACCAGAAAAGGCAGTTTCATTTTCTTGTGCTGAAAAAAAGTAGCAGGCTTAGTGGTTACAAAATTCATGTTTTAAAGTGCACTGTCATTTTAAATACACTTTCCCTTCTTAAAAAAAGAAAATAAAACATTCTGATACCAAGTTTATAAAAATAACAGCTGCAATATTCTTCTAAAATTGCAACTTAAAATCAAGTCAAATTAGCAAGATCCAAACCTTTTTCAAAAAAAGATATGAACCAAAAATAAAAAACCCTTTCTGCAGAGAATTGCCAAGCAAAACCTCACATACAAGCCTCTCTCCTAACAGCACCTCACAGAAAATCCATTCAGTTTCTTCCAGCTGACAACCTCAAGAAAACAGAGGTCTAAATAAATCAGTCCTTCCCACCAGTCACCTACATAACTGCAGGTGTGGATGCTGGTGCAGTTTTTCCATCAACTCTTCCTCTGTAGGTTCTTCCAAAACATCTCTACAAAGAAAAAGCATGAGTTGTTAGAGGCAGCAAAGGGAACTTCTCAGCATTTGTTTTTGCAATGCACATACTGAGATGTGATATGTGCTGTGTGCTTGTTTCAAGAATGAAACAAGGAATTAAAGTTACAATAAGTTGATGCTCCCTAAAGATGCATCTACTTGCAAGTGATCCATCCTTTACAGATGTGTCATGGAAACCAGCAGCTGTTTTCCCATAAGAAGCAGGGAAGCAATTTCCTGCACACAGTACAATACCACTGAAGGTCAGTGGATTTGTTTTCCTCAAAAAACTCCCCAGTGAGAACATGTTCCCAATGCTACTATTGAATATCCAGCGTGCACCAGAAGTTCCACTTGCACATGATCATCAAGTATCAACTCACCACCCGCAATTTCATAATAAGCCAAGAACGTGCATCACTTTCCTCATTTTCCCATTTCTTCCCCCTCTCAGCAGAGAGATCCCCCCTCAGCCCCAACACCTCTTCTTCACCCCAACACATACATACTACTAGAAAGCACATAAAGCTTAGGCTACCACGTCAGCTTAAAACAGAGGCCTAAGTGAAGCACTTTCTGAATTTCTCCAAACTAAAAAATGAAACAGTTTGCTTCAGAAGGAGGAAAAAAAAAGACAAATCTTTTACTCTCTTGCAGCCAGCACACTTTCTTTAAAACAGACGAACATAAAAAACTAGATCAATTATCAAGCCTAGTTCAACTCACCTGAACATTAGTTCAACTGTCCTCTGGTATTCAATATCTGAAAGAGGCTCTCGATGACAGCGACGGTCCCACTTGTGAATAAAGTTCTGAAACGTAAAAGGAACGGGAAAAAAAAATTAAAAGCCTCTTCTAGTGACACCAGAAAAGAGGTTATATCAGGTCAACTTGTTTGTGAGTAAAGTTTGGGAGGGGGGTAAGGTTTGTTTTTAACACAGATTGGCAGAGCAGTGATTTATTTAGGCATCAGCATATTTATTGGCTGCAGGTCACTACTTTATTCAAGACTTTTCAGGAATGACATAACTTGCTCATCACACACTGAGAGAACAGTAGAGCAGAAGACAGCCCTGCTGCCTTCTACTCCTAGCAAGGACTGCCTCCCTGAGATAACTGTGTGAACTACCCGCAAGAGTTCACCTGCTTTGAATTTTTTTCCTCTTTAAAAACCCAACAAATATATAAACATACTCCTAGTCCAGGCACCACAGTTTAAGCTTAGCTCCTGGTTTTTGTCATGTTACCTTATCCATTTTGAGTTACTATGACAAATCAATAACTAGTGAGCAGACAGCTCAGGCAAAAAAAAAAAAAGGGAGGAGAAAAATAGTGACATCCTGCTCTCCTGCTACAGAACACTACATCTTGGCTCTCACACCAAACTTTGGCCACAGCCCTGTGGAAATAATCATAGGATTATCCTCCAGCTAGAACAGAAAGTCGTTTCTAAAACGCTCATGGGCAAGACTGAGGCTCAGCATGACACTCATACCTAAGTTTCTGTCTACAAGTCCACCATTCTGCCTACAGTAGTAAATTTTAGCTCTCAGCGCAGTCAACGACAAGAAGAGCATCTCCAAAAGAAATTTCACAGGTTTTAAGATGGGGTGAAGTACCCTATACAGGTACTCAATTTCTTCCATTACTTATAAGAGAAGTCTATAATGATTAACCTGGAGTACATGGCTATGATTAACGTTCCCTTCACCATCAAAAATTCAAAAAGGTATTTGGATTTGCAGAGGAGTACACATACACGAGAAACCAGTGGAACTGCATGGCCTTCATGGCATTGCTTAGATGCCTACATTTCCACAGCTTCTTTAAAAACCTCTAGAGGATGATCTCTTCAAAATAAGTAATCAGTTCCACTCTTCTAGCGTGGTACTGAATAAGGGTAATAATTCAAATTGGGGAGGGAAGAAACACAGAGCCACCAAATAAAAATGTAAACTTTAAAGCACTAATTCATTTGCTTACAAATCAAAATGCAAAACGCCTGCAGCTTGAACAACTAATGCCAAAGTTAAATGCTAATTTACAAGAGACAAGCAGTTTTATAACACAACATATTTTCCATCTTTATAGAGAGGAACTGTAATGACAAACGTACACATTCAATGAAATGCAACCAAATTTGTGACAAAGTTGCAAGCA
The DNA here is from genome assembly GCF_964289735.1 of Phaethon aethereus. NCBI lineage: Eukaryota > Metazoa > Chordata > Aves > Phaethontiformes > Phaethontidae > Phaethon > Phaethon aethereus. The sequence goes on along the minus strand of NC_138579.1, from coordinate 68,147,546 downwards.
AAATATACAGTTTTCTAGGAAAAAGAAAATGCTTCCTCAACATCTCAGGGGAAAGAGACAAGTAGAAAGATTAAGGAAGCATACACATACAAAACCAAGATACTTTTCCCAAGAAGTTGTCTGGGTTCTTTTCATTTCCCACACAAGTCAGACAACCTGTCTTCAGAATCTAACAGCAAATAAACGCACTTCCTTACCTCTAGAAGTAAAGCTACAAAGAGATTAACCCAGATGACAGAGGAGATCAACCACCAGGCTACAAAATAGACCTTTGCCCACCTGCAGATCAGATTAACAGACAATAAGTAAAGTAGGCAGTCAATAACCACAGCCTCAAAGTGACCAAAGAGAGCCATGAAATCACTTTTCTTCTTGTAAGATAATACTACATTTTTCTTTATGTAAAAGGAGGTCTGGAACAACAACAAGAAAAAAATCTTAGTCTTTCGTTAAGTTAGCCAGACTCAGTCCCCTCGTTTCACATACTGTGAAGGGACAGAAAAGCAGCTTAGTAGAAGCTGTACTGTACTGGATCACAGCAAAAGATCCATCTAGGCTAGTATCCTCTGAGAGTGCTCAAAAGTAGAAGCACAAGAGAGAGTGCAAAAACATGGCAAAATACCTATGATGCTACCCCCTAAGTGCTCTCCCAAACTCCAACCATTTGCAGTTCAGAGATTTCTTGAGCCACAGACAGCCTCCATTCATTGCAGATCCCAGTGGATTTCTCTTTCATGACTTGTCCAGTCTTCACCAGACCATGTTAAATATTTATCACACACAACAGCCTGCAGAAAAGCATTCCACAGCTTAACTACATGCTGGTTTAACCAGCCAAGGCTCAGTGGAACAGCTCAGCCCAGAGGCTCTCCAGTTCATTCACACATTCCCATAAAGTCAATACAAATGAAAGATATGTCCAGGGCTTTAAGTCTACAAAAAAATTGTTCACCCACAGGGAAAACACAGAAGCAGCCCCAAATGATTTACAGCAATTCATTAATATCTCAATTCTGTGAGATTGGCTCTGCAGTGAGTGCCACCTACCCAACCCATGCTGCAAGCCTGTTTATAATCCACTTAAGTCATTCTCTCTTTTTTGGAACACGATGACTACTAAGCCAGTTTCCAATCCCTTCTAAATGTGACCACAGATTTCAAGGCATCCACCAAGCACTAGACCAATCATCAAGTTAAGCAAGTTAAACTTAATACTTCTTGGCTGTTCTTTATTTCCTATATACCCAAATTGACCCAAAGGAAAGGTAAGCGGCACCCCTCCTAGCAAATAATAGAAACTATGCTGTGTGTATAGTTCTTGCTCAGTTAGCTTGTAAGCTAGATTGATATGGGACTTCTTCAGTATTATTACTGCTACTTACGGACTCGAATATCTTGAAAACGCTTCCAAAAAGACTTGCCAGTTGTTTACCACCATCACATCCCAGAGGGTCACCACTGCTGCCTAAATAACATGAGTAAAACAGAAACTGAGTAGCTATATCACACACTTAAGCCTCAGAAAATGAGGGGAAGAGACAAGCAGAGAAGGAAAGAGGGGCGGATTCCATCAGTGATCAGACTCACGGCAAAGTCGTCAAAATTGTTCGGCCAATATTCCAGCTGTTCGTAGGTGCCACACGGCAGAGTGCCATTATCATATGTTGTATTGACAGCACTATAAGAGAATTATAGGCTGATGTGAGCATAGCTTTTTACGTACTATACCTTAAAAATGCAATTCTTCCAAGTGCCTTAAAGGAAGTTAAGTCTCATATGGGCAGAAAACAAGGGAAGTAGTTAAAAAAAATATTTAAGCTACAGCAGGGTAAAATTTCAAGCTACAGATAGCATTCCTGCAATTTCAATACAGCAAGATGCAGCAGCAGGAGTAACAAATGAAAACAATCTGTGTGATTTAACATTAAAAGAAGGGTGGCTCCAAGAGGGGGAAAAAACCCCAAGCCAACCACAAACAACTCAGAGGTACTGAGTGGCAGATGCTTTTCAAAAACAGGTTCTTTCTGAGTAGTGATGTTTGAAATGTTACCTGATATTTCCCATGGGAACAATAGCACCTTTAAATAGCATTATGCCAGTTATAGCAAATGCATAAAAAACCACCTGGAAGAAATATAAACGTGTATTAGTTTTGAATATTTCTGTCACTCAATAAGAAAACAATGCAATTAACATGAAATTCATATTAGTAGTTCAAGGAATTTAGTCAGGAACAAAGCCTGAAGTTATTAAAGTGAAAATACTTCTCAGTGTCTGTATTTACTTAACCGTTTGCTCTTACTTTTTAATATTCTATTTAATTTTTGTTTGTTAAAACACATTAAATCATTTTACTTTATGATCTGTTTTACTTTTCTGTGTCTCAGAATGCTGATATTTAACTATTAACACTGCAGAATAGTGACTTAAAAAACGAACAAAACAAAAAACCAATACATGTATTTACAAGGAATAACCTAAATATCTGGGGAGCTTTCAGCTAGATTCAGCAAAAATAGGCTTTTACCGAACCTAACTGAAGGGCAAAAACAAGTCACTATTTTACATTACATCAGCAACTTCTTGGAAAATGTTATGTTGGTCTGAAAATAAAGCTTTCAATAACATGAAGGCTCTCAAAACTCCTTTTACTTGTTAGAAATGCAAACCTCTTTTTAAAGAGATATCTTTCACAGTCTTCAGCCGTTGCCTAGGTGATTTTACAATTTTTATCCTAAAAAGATTGTTCTAGAAATAACCTGCAACTTCACTCCTCTGCGTAGAGCCATTTGTCCTAGGATGTCTTGAAACAAGGTAAGTCTTCAAATGAAAATGTCATTAGCCATATTTCTGTATTTTGCTACAAAACAGACCCAAGAAGGAAGTCTGGGAGGAGTAGAAGAGAATGCTCTGACCTATGAACCACAGCACTTGGAACACCACTGGAATAAGCTGAAGCTGACATTCCACAGCCGGCCAGAAGATGGGGCATCTGCCTTGGCAATAATAATGGTATCCTTTGAAAGAGAAATGCCCAAAACATGCACTGCCTAAGAAATTAGCTCATCAGTGTTATTACTTTATCAGCATGTGTTCCAGGCTAATATTAGGGAAGATGTTTTGTATCAGCTGATAATGGAGTCAGACTTCACTACAGTAGAAGCTCAGTGTGAGCTTCTACGTAGCCTCAAGTAAAAGCAAATTAAATTAACAGCAGTAGCAAACACCATGGCAGACTTGCCTCACAACTGGTGCAAAACCACAATTCACACTCCTGGCACTAAGGACACTGAAGTCACTTCAAGATCATTATGTCTTACATATATGGGTAGGAACACCACATTGAAACGCTAAAGCACAATTCCTAAAAATAAAATCAAGCATATTACTACAGGATCCTGCCATCTTAGCTATGGCTTTCAGGAATGAAAAGCTTCCAGCAGAATCCCACAGCTCAGGTACAGTCATGCCAGTGGCAACACAGCTTTGGGGTCCTAGTGTAAAGCAAACGTGTGCTCCTTTAGCAGGGTGTACGTACTTAACCATGAACTGGCAAAATTAGCAAAGCTGCAGTCAACCTTAAGACAGTTTATTACATTAAGTCAGTTTTTCATTATACTAAAGCTGTTCCTATCATATGCAAGATTGGCATTTAGGCTCCTAAGATGTACTTTCACCTGCAAAGGCTAACTTCCCAGTCCATGCACTCCCAAGGTATTTCTCAGTTTCTAGAGTAGCTCCCAGTGGCAAGCGTGACTTGCACAGCACAACAAAGTTCTTACCAACTCAGCTTTGCCCAAACCAGTATCTTTATTTCAAATTGCAACATAAACCTTTCCAGACTGTAACTTAAGGCCGCTCCCCTACAGATAAAAGCGGTGATTAGTAATGACAAAAAGAGATATTCTGGGTAAATTGCATGATAAGTATATCGACTAGAACAACTGTTTAAACAATACTTAATGCACAGCAAATGCTTGGTCTAACCATTACCTCAAATTAAGGTATCCTAAAAAAAACTAAACCACAAACAACAACAAAAAAAGCCACCCAGGCACTCATTTGCAGTACCAAGACGACATCGTTGCAAAGCCAGAAACTTGAGAGTTGGGAAATGGAGGATTTATGTAATGGACATCACACATTGTGATCCATCCTTTAATCACATGTTTACAGGCTGTATGCTCTACACTGACACACCTAAAACAGGATGGCAGAGGCTTTTAAAAATCATGTCCAAACATGCCATCTCAACACCTTCTCAACTGAAAACAATTTTGAAGTTGTTTTGCTATTTAACATAATAAGCCAGGGAAAGGAAAACTAGGCTACTTTTACTATCAGATGAATTTTTATTTGAAACTAGAGTATCCAGCCTGAGACAAGCAGTCTGTGAAAGTTTTAAGTAATCTTTTAAAGGCACTCCTAAAGGAAATCAATAAATGAGGCACTGTCACTGTGTGCAGCCCATAACAAAACAGCAGTTTGCTGCAGATTTGCAAGACATGCCCTGGAGAAAAACTGGCTGATTAAGGTGAAGTATTACTGTTCACAGTGATTGTCCTTCAAAGAACCTGATTTACTTTGTTGAAGACATACTCTTATACTGCGAACTACAAGAAATGAAATAACAATCTTGCATCATGACTTACCACAAGGATTCCTGCAAAGGCTCTCAAGTTTTTTACGAGATCCAGCAATGTAGTAACAACCAAAGCCATGAACTAAAACAAAGTAGAATTTTATATGCATGACATTCATCACACTTCCAATCCATAGCAAAATATTTCTACTAAAAGGACAAGGAAATATCAACCAGGAAAGCAAGCTATACCTAAATGCAAGTCATCTTTTATGCAGTGGTATTTCCATGAGGTACTTAAGATGAATGAACAATGCTGTAGTCCTTTTCATACACAGACATTATGTTAAGTTTTAAATATACACAGGCACTGTGACTTAAAGGGCTATATGCCTAATAAGACCAGAACAGAGAGGAGGAGAGGAGGAAAAAAAAAACCAACTAGTAGCACCCCACAGCTCCAGGCTGACTGGTTCATATTTGATGTACATCATTTCTAGTTTACAATTTCCACTGACATTATGACCTCTGATTGGTTTACTGAACTGAGATACAGGTCCTGCACCTGACATTGATTTGGGCTTAGCTTTCAAGCAAATCTAAATGCAGGATTATAACAAACGATCAAATAACTCCAAGTGATTTCAGATTCAAGTATAGGTATTCTGGTGGAAATACCCGTACTTGGAAAGTGGAAAGAGGAATTCATTCCAAATAATCCTTTGTACGACCAAAAGGTCTGGCAGTATCCAGTGAATGCAAGTCTATCACCTCCCAGGTGCCAAGTTCTTCAAGGGTATCATACCCACTCATCTGAGACTGAAGCACTACGCAAGTTACACAAGTGTTTCTGGATGTGTTTGCCCGCTTTAGAATACCAGCATCAATTGCAGTGAGATCAACAGAACTTTCCTGCCACCTCAACCAGTTAAAAAGAGAGTGAGTTTGTGAGGTACTGTGCAATAGTCTGGACAGCTAGAGCTGAGTTATAATCCCACTTAGGTGCAAGAGAATTGCAATCTATGTGTTATTCTGAAAGGCTTTAATAAAATTAATAATTTGGCCAACAAAGAAATCAGAAGTGTGGAGGGATAAACAAACACCTTCATATTAGGAATAATGCGCAGGAACCTGAACACAATTAACATGTTCACCAGTCGCACCATATCCCAGAGGGATAACAAGCCCATGAACTCAGGTCTCCTAGGAAAGATGGAAGAAAATAACAAATCAGAGAAACAGTCCATGACAGAAAGACATAGTTAAATCTACTGGGCTGCAGGTGACTGTAAAATCCTCACAATTTTTGGTTAACATCCATGGCATATTAAAAAATCTGGGGAGATAATAAAAAATAATAATAAAAAAAGAGTTTTCTTTCCTCATGTAATCACTCTTTACAAGCTATGACCGAGTAGAACACTGCATCCAGTTTTGGAATCCCCAATAAAAGAAAAGAACAAACTGCAGCAAAATCATCAGAGCGCCAACATGATGGCCAGGGACTGATGAACCTGCCCTACAAATAGAAGCTACAGGACCTCGGCTTGTTCAGCCTGAAGAACCCTGCTTCAGGAGGATCTAGCAACAGCCTGCTAATACTTATGAAGTAGTCCTCAAGAAAAAAAGAAGCAAGACTGTGTGGTGGTGCACAGTAGGAGGGCAAGAGACAGTAGGTCTAAGCTGAAACAGTGGAGGCTCACACTAGATATATGGAAGAGCTGAAGAACTTGTCAACCATGAGGAGCGTAAGACAGAGGCACAAGTTTCCAAATGAGGTTGTGCAAGTCTCCATCGTTGAAGGTTTTCAAGTCCCAGCTAGATAAAGCTTTGAGTAACTTGGTCCAGCCTTACTTTGAGCAGGTGACTGGACTAGAGACCTCCTGAGGTTTCTTCTAGCCTGAATTACCCTTTATAAGACATCTATAAACTGTAAAAGTACATTAATTTACTCAGCAGGAATCTCAGCTACAGTAAACTAATAACTCATTGAGGAAGTGATCCATTTAGCCTGGGCTCTTAAATAAGCACATAGTGCTCTTTAAACGCATGTTTGTACTGAAATACCCAAGTAAGTGGCCTTCCTTCTGCTGGGGGGGAGGCACCAAAAAGGGTCTTTTCAGAAAAAAAAGCAAGCCAAAAATACTACTATAGCAAGATACTTCAGGAACTTGCACAAAGATGTGCATTAATCCTTCAGGGTGTGCTTGGCTGAAGTTAGACTTCTAAGAGAGCCCTAAGCTAACAGACTGTCTTGCCAATCTTCTTCCTTATATGCATATTCCACAGGCGATATACACACACTTCCAATCTGAGCCTGAGTTTTAGTTGACTTTTACATTGGTATGTTGGATGCTTCTTTCTTGGAAAGGTGGGCAGGTGGTGGGGGGCAAAAGATGTTAATGAAAAAACTCCTTGGTAACACAGATGCTAAATCATAACTTATCAATACATTCAACTCTAATAATAAACCATTTAAGACAACACTGCATAGGATGCATATTCTAGAATAATAGTTACATCTTAGTCTTGTCCTGAAGATGTTAACATCTACAGATGAAGCAATTGCCAACAGCAAACACCACAAGCAACATCAGGACTCAGAATGACTCATTGGGGTTATAATCTGTTTGCAGTGGCTGACAAAGATCTAACAAGTACTACTGGTGCTTCAAGATACTACTGTAGTGCAAACAATTGTCTAAGTTGAAGAATCAAAGGGCAAAAATCAAACCCAAATATAATCAATTATAGTTTGGAGCAATAGTTAATGTCATTAGTTTCTAGCAATTAATATCCTTATGGCAACCATCGCTTTTGAGTGACAGGAAGTGCAAGATGCAAGAAGTGTTCAAAAATAAACCCATTTCAAGCTCTAACATCTTCCAGGTCTCTTTACAGCTACTAGTGTAACTTAAGATAACTTCATGGTTGTAATATAACAAATACCCTGAAAAATTAGGGAGAGTCAATGTCTTAAGAGTGAGCTTGTATAAGGAAACAAAGTATCAGAATGTGTTATAAATCACCCCTGGAAGTAAGATCCAGGAAACCTTCCAGAAGTCCTTTGCTTTCCTCTTTTGTTGTGGTGGCAGTTTTCAATTTTTAACAGATGTAACAATGATTTTTATGCTTTTGATAATGAAAAAAGATCAATAGTTATTGAAGAACTGCTTAAACTTAAGAAAATCAAAATGCAACTGCTTGCTACTCCAGTATAGATAAATAACTTAAGTCCATGGGAATTTTTCTACTGAATTTTACAGCACAAAACAAAACTCAGACTTCAGTCTACATACAAAGTTGAAGGGGCTTTGCCAGCTGTTTAGAAATTCCTATCATTGGACTTACGGATAATTCAATACCAAAACCTATTAGGTTAGTAGCTGGTTGTGTATGTTGCACCAAATCCCCTCCTGCACCTGTAGTAAGCGTAGGTCTGCTAAGATATTATTTTACATCAGATTACAAGTAACAAAAATGCATCCTTCTCAGAATAGCTAAATAGAAGTCTGAATTTTATGAAAAAAATTCTAATTTTCTTTCACTTGCAAGGCCTCTAGTGACTACAAAGGGTGAGAAATTCTACTGGGTTTGGTAAATTATGGACTGGGCTGACAATCATAGTGTAATGACATCAGCATGCATGAATGTGTGTGTATATTCCTCTGACCCAACCCGGACATTGAGCAAAGTGCAACCGCTCACAGAGATTACATACCAACCAGGATGAGGAAATCCATACACAGCAAAAGTTGCAATCTCCAAAACCTTTAGTTAGAGAAGAAAAAAAAAAAAGTCAAAACCTTACTTTGTAATTCCGAGTTTCAAAAATTATGTAAATTTCTTGACAGGAAGCATTTTCAAGAGCTTTAAGCCACTAATTTGACTCATTTTGAAGCTCTGAAATTGTCATATTTGACTAGGTATTCTCCAAATTAATCCCATGTACACACACAACCCAGTGGTGACACATATAAGGACATACAATGAATCACATTAACCATGAATTTGGCCTCATCTGCCATATGGGTTTCAGGCTTTTAGCAAATAATGATAATAACTTTCTGCCACTTGTTTCTGTATTCCATAAGCAAAGTGATCTTTAGCTATATAACAGACTTCCTTATGTAATTGACTCCAAGAGCTGAATGTTTCCAAATAACATTAAAAAGGCTGCCTATAAGAAATCTCACCTTTTCCATGAATTTAAAAAAGCCTGCCTCCAGAAAGCAGACCCTAAGAGTACCATGCACCACCAAAACAGTCAAGCCACTGAAAACCACATCACTGGCTCATGCTGTTTAACTTGGCATATTAGTGTTGAATAAAAAGCAATTCCAACTAGCTCTTGCAGTTCCTAATCATCCTAGTCAACAAATCTAGGAATACAGAAATTAACAAAAAGCTTACCAATAAAATTACAGTCAGAAGTCCATCAAATCTATTGCTTGGGTATGACAAGTATCTTCTCAAGCCCATTGCTAAGATTTTCAGCAACATTTCCAGCAGATAGTATAGGATGAAGAAGCAGTTGATAGCCTTCACACCCAAAAATTAGTATTAATTAGAATTAATAGTAATAATAATTAGAATTATTAACATCTCAGGGAACAGCAATCACTGTAGGAATACTGTTGCATCTTACCCCCAGGAAGAAGTCATCTCTTTCAGAAGGCTGCTTATCTGCATCCATCACCAAAACCACCTTAAACAACAAGAAACTTTTTATGAATGCACTGTTTTACTGCTGAATAAAACAGATTTTTAAGCATGAGAACAAAACAGTCTTTTATGCTTTGCACAGATGTTTTCAAGCATACTCAGAATACAATTTTTTAACTTCAGGTATTCTCTAAGACTTTCTATGACTAAAGCATGCCAAACATGAACATCTGCTTCAAAAAGTGATTATCAGAACACAGACCAAAGAACAGAAAGAGAACGGGGGGGGGGAGGGGGGGGCGGGCACAGAGAAGGCAAACAAACAAAAAAAACCCAGAACACCAAAACTTTTACTTACACAGATAGAAACAATGTTTGCAAGGGCTACAACATTCCCCAAGTAACCAAAGTAGGCATGGCCAAAGGCAAACTGCATTTTCCGCATAAAATGGGATTGGTACTCTGGACTGGGAGGATGCTGAAAAGAACACAAAGGATTTGCTGAGACACAAAGTATAAGCATTTTAATAATGATGCAGGAAAAAACAGCCAGACCCAGATTTAAGAGAGGGACCTTTTCAAAGCAAAACTTTTCCAGGACGCAGGCTGATTTTGACATTTCAGCAGGAAGGTGCTTTCAAGCTCTGGCTATTAGCAGCAAGAGATCACTTCTGATTAGCAAATGGGTGGGCAATTATAGCACAATACAAGATAATGGAAAAGAAAGGAGATAATCCAACCTTTCTCTAACTCCTAGTCCTCATTTCCTTGTAACGAGTCTTCTGTTAAACCAAAAACACACACAGAGCCCTCACCTATTTTGTCTGGCTAAGTCACTTAAGAATGCTGACAGAGCAAACCACCATGCGTTTCTTACATTTAACACTCCCATCAATCCCAAACTAATGCAATGCCACGTCTGACTATAAAAGCAACCCACAAACAACTTAAAAATCAGTGACACTTGATCACACACCACGTTTAACAAGTTGTGAAGTTTGTTTATACACTTTATAGTGGAATACTATCACATTTTTGCACAAGACCATGGTCAATTTATGACACTTTATAAATGACTGTCAGATACATACTTGTTTAATGGCATCTTTGTCTAGTTCTTCAAAGAGCTTCTGAAACTGGGCTGCTGACAGCTGGTCACAGGTGCACATTTTGAGTGACTTCACAGGAAAGAGAAACATTCAGATCAACACCTGCAATAGGTGTATCTTCAAAGATTGCCAACACCCTCAGAATGTCTTAGAAGTCTAGGAATAGAGATGTAATACAACCTACACCAAGGTATTAGAGTGAGCTTCAATATTGCTTTGCTTTAACTCAAAGCCGTGACATGACTGTGGGATTTGCCTCGCTCTATTTTCCCCCTCTGGGATCACGTTCTGCTTAAGAAGGAGCATGCTCTTTTGACACACTTGAATTTTTGGTCTCATATAGTATTGCCACTATTATTATGATCCAAGGAATGAAGTTACTATATCAGTTATCAATGTTCTGCAGAAATTACTACCTGAAAGGATGGAATTATTTCACAAATTGTAATGTGAACATGACAATTACATAGCATGCTAAACACTAACTGCAACAGTAGCACACACAGCAACAAAAGAAATGGAAAAAACCCACCAGCAACAAGGAGGAAAACGACTTGGATTTGTGTACCTAATTAACAGTGCAATGGACAGCTCAGCATAGTTACAGAGCAGGGTGTTTATTTTCAGGCAACTCTGTTTATACATCACCTAGCCCAGACAACAACTGGAAGCAATACACATATACCTCTTCATTTCATTTCCAACCTTGACACTGGAGCCAGGCAATTGCTGGTGCTATAGCCATCAGCTCTGAATTGTCACTTCCTTTTGGCAGATCTTACAACATGGACTTCCAAATCCTGCTGCAACGTTGTTCTCAAAAAGCAGCATTACTTTTAGATAACTTTTCTGAAACTACACCACTAATCTCCACATGTCCTGTTAGAGCTGAATAATTTCTCTAATTTCTGAAAACCATGGCATGAATGGCAACATTAATTAAGTCTTAGCTAAGCAAACCCACTCTCCATATAGCCTTAAACAAGTAGTAATACTTAGAGCTGCACAGCAAAATCCAATGGAAAAAAAGATATTTTCAAATGGGGGAGGAAAGCTGCTATAGACAGCAGTGAGAAATGCTTTACTTCCAGAGAGAAAGTAAAGCAAATGCAAAAATTAGCTCTGCAAAACATGAGTTTTCATTATTCTACACCTCTCTACAGGTGAATGCATTCCTCATCACACCAACCAAAAAAGCAGCAACCTTAAGGTGAAACCATTGCCTATGGACTGTTTTTGTTCCAAAGACCAAAACATAAACAGACACTGAGCTGGGCCTCTGTTCACACTCATAAAGAAAGCTGAGCTGAAAGCTACCTCTCCTAGATGAATGGTGTGATTAAGGAAATTTCAGTTTCCACCGCTGTCCTGGCAGAGGGTTTGATAGTCACCAACATAAAGACTAAGAAAATCCAGTTCTTACTCTCATGATGGCTTGCTTGCAGCGAGAATCCATTTCAACTTTCTGCAGCACTCGTAGTAGGGCCCCAATGCTGACAGACGACCTATTTAAAAGAAAATAGGATGGCCTGTGAAACAGGTAACTGTCTTGATGGAAAAAAATAGCTGTTCCAAATGCATTCCTGCCTCTTTCTTCTTTTGAAAAGCAGATAAAATTACAAGTAGAAATGAAAAGAAAACAGACCCCGTAAGAGTCCCAAACAGGGTGTTATAAACATGCAGTTAAAGAAAAAAATAAAATAAGAGAGATAAGCAACAAACTGCCAGTTTTCAAGAAGGGATCCTCAGTAAATATACTACACAAAACAAGATGACCAAAGACGTGCTCTTTTCTCCTAGATAATCTACTGTTTTAACATTCTTCACTTACTGTTGTGCATTAGTGGGAGTCTCTTTCAGGCAAGAAAGCACTTCAAAGGCAGCCCGGATTCCTAGTCGCCTCCTGAAGAGGGAGGACTGAACTGATTTCTGGACAGTAAAAACACCACAGAGGACACAATTTACTTACGCTTGTTTAACACAAATCCACCTAGATGATACAAATAATACCTGTAAATTATTTGCCCAGCCCTTAGACTGAACCTAGTGCAAGCCTCAGAAACGATCATATCTGTTCAACTAAAAATATTTTTTCAGCAAGGCAAGATACTGTTTTATTTCTCCCACTGCCGAAGTCCTCATCATTAGCCACTAGATCTAGCTATGCAGATACTGGGTCCAACCAGACACTCCACAGTTTAAAAGGAATACCATGGAGAGTCACGGGCTGAAATCAGTAAAGCCCATTCCTACCAGCAGGTCTTGGGGAAGATCAGGGTTACCCAGGTCCTCATGCAGTACTATGGTCAGATAATATACTGATCCTCTGGCACACATCCAGATTTGTGATTAGAGATCAGAATAGGAGACTTCCCTAGGTCTCGCTCCCTTCAGGAACTTCATGTACAAGAAGGAAGGAAACAAGCAAACAAGTCACTGGAGTTCAAGTAAACATCCAGGTCATGGTTTATTTTTAGTTCCAGATTCTGGCACATGCCTGCTCTCGAGACAATGGAAACAGTAAAGCTCGTGTTTTCACAGAAATTCATACTACTGTACAAAGAGAAAAGTTAGACAGGTTATGCAACTCCAGCCTCCTGCCAAAAAGAAAAAAGCCAGAGCCACAGTTTTTTGTGCTTCATTTTTTTTTTTCATAGTAATCACCTTCAAACTCAGCTACTTTACCGGGAGTCAGATTACGGCATGCTCTCACATGGGAAAGAGGAAAATGGAGAAAGCAGAGAAGAAACAGAGCAGGAGGAAAGGATTACAAAAATTCCTCTTTGCACATACTACATTCAAACACCCCTCTCCCACAAGCGGGTGGAGGCTGTTCCTTCTGTGTAATATTGCCTAAGGCTTACTATCCAACAAACTTAACCTTCTCTCTGGCGCTCTACTAGAGCAGCTATTATTTTGCTCTTTCCCCCAAGCCCTCAATTGCACCTCTCTGAAGGGCTCAATGAACTATAAGTCTATGTAAGTAAGGAGACGGACCTATAAGAGCATATGTAAGTAAAGTGGGGAAGTAAGTAATGAAGGAACTACAAGACTGTAGGTAAGGGGGAAATCACACCTAAAATCCAAGTCACAGAGTTTCCCCTGCCACCAAACCTGAAGGAAACTACAGGCATGAGAAAAGACCAGCTGGAATGTACAGAGTCAGGAACCGCTCTTCATTCCAAGCCACAGAGGCCATCACCATACTGGCACGAAGTTAAAAAAAAGCTTAACCTACAGCCCAGAGGTTTAGCTGTCAGACTCCAGTGTTTCTGCACAGCACTAACCTGACTCAGGTTTACGAAAAACATTGCTGTTGAGCAGTGAAGTTTTACAAAATATGCAAAAGGAAAGTAAAACACACAGGTGGAAGTGAAACTGTTGAAGAACTAACTCAAGACTCAAGAGAAAAATTTCACCATGAAAATTACAAAGCTCAAAGGAAAACCTCAAACAGTTTGAAGACAGGACCTCCGTGGGATCAAGACTCAGCCTGTTCGGAGAAACAAGAGACTGACAGTTCCCCGTTTGACCAACAACTGCCTGACCAAAGATTCAGTTGTGTGCCATCAGCGTGATAACCCTATTAATACTTAGCCTAGCACTGTGTTAATTCTACTAATCTACAATGTGTGTTAACTGCTCAGTAACTGTGTTTCACCTTGGATGTTCTGCGATCATCGCTGGAGATAAACCCAGTTCTGGAGATTTCCAGCTGGATCCATGCAGCTTCTTTCCTTCCACCACCTATGCAGTCAGTTACTTCTTTTTGGAACAGCAATAGGGAAGTCACAAATTTAACCTCTTGGTGAAGTACATCTTACTGGAAGCAACAGATGCTCTTTCGTTTGACTTATGTTGTCCCTGCTTTCTAAAATAGTTTTGCCTCAGCTCATTACAATGCCTCACAGATAGTGCCGTTGAACAATCTCACACAGAAAACAAAAGCAATTACACTCTATCCTGCCAAGGGAATCCAGACTACACTCCCAGCTGGAGACTAAACAACTGGTGTACATAATACAAAGCACATTGCACAGCTTGTTAATAAAGGAGAAAGAACTTCTAGTGATGAGTTTAATCACCACCACAGATTGCACACTCCTTGAACAACATGCAAAAGTACACTTACTTTGCCAGCTTTTACTTTTCTAATATAGACACCTGAATCAAAAGAAGTCATTACACCACACATCAGATTCACATTCCACAAAACAGAGTGGGAAGAATCACATATGATCAGGCATCTTCCAGAAGCACATTAAAGTACTAGACAGATGACTGGCATTGCATGGAGAGTAAGCACAGGTTCCTTTTATTTGAGATTGAAGACTGCCAAGAATAACTACTATACATACTGGCAACTGCTTCTGGTACAAGTCAATCACAAGGCTCAAGTTCATCTTTTAATAGACAGCAGTCTGTCCTAATCATTCTAAAAATCACACCCACCCACCATGGTAAGGATGAAGTAAAAAGTATCAAACGTGAAGATGATTTAGCCACTGATTCTTTTTTTTTTTCCCCCCAAGGCTTCTCATGCTGTACTAGTCAGAGAAATTAAGTGCTAGGATTTGCAACAATAGCTATTTAAAAAGTACAGCAAGTTTTCTTCACAGAGACCAAGTTTAAGTTACTTGTTCACTTGTCCTTGTTCAGTTCTAGCATAGTTTTGATTTTTTTTTTTTCCTGTAATAGTCAAAGTTGCAGATTCTCAGCATACATGGAAGTATACAAGCAGGTAATTTTGCCATGGAAGTGGATCAAGCTACAACAGCATATAAGGGGAAAACTATCTACATCAGAGAACCTTTAGCATCTTAAAATCGTATCTACAATTACAAAGGGGCATACTGCTTTAATACACAGTTGAAACTTTTAATGCTCAAGGCTTCACAGTTGTAAGGATAGAGTAGAACACAGAAACTGGAAATGTTTTACTCACCAAAAGGTATCCTCGAAACTGGTTGTATATTATTGCTGTAAGTAAGTTCATCAGAAACAAGTTGCCTATTGGAGAAAAAGGGGCAGTAAGAATTACTGAAATACATTTCTGTTTCCCAAAGAAGTTTCAACGTATATAGTAAATCAGATCTAAACTTCAAAAAGTATTAGTTTCCTTGTGTTTGATTTCCAAAATGTTTTTTAAATGTTTTAATATACTGTAATGTATCCATTCCCCTATGGTCTGTTACTGAAAAAAAACCAAACCATAAGTACCTTCCAGGAAAATTATCTTATAAGACACTACACAGTAATTGGAAGAAACACAAAAAAGGAGAAATCTATGATTAAACTTTCCTAGAAAAATAAAACACACTGTTAACTAGTATGCACTAGCAAAGTGAAAGTGCATTTAAATTACTGAAGACAAGAGGTAACTTACCTAATACAGTGAACAGTATAAAGAAGATGGAATATGCTCGATTCTTAGAATATGCAGGAATCATCACTGTATCAGATTTAACAAAAAAAGGAAATAAAAATTTAATGCTTAAGATGAAAACTGGAGATCTCTACCAATTTTTGGCAATTGGTAAAAGCTCTTATATAGCTCCACTTTAGAATTGCATATATAATTACACCAAAGGAAAAACAAGAATCAAGATACTAAAGGCATGAAAAATCTTTACATAACCTTCCTCCGGCTGTACTAAGAAATATTAGCTCAAAGAATGGTTATAGTAGTTTGAAGATAATCTTACTCTATTATTCTTTGAAAAGGGAGAGAAGAGTTGTTTCTGAAAGATTGCTCACCATCAGGATTATTTGCAGTAGTTAGCAAGACCAGCAGTGATGTCAGCGAATCGGGCAAATTCCGGAAATACCCCACCCACTCCTTATCCTGCTGGCCATCCTAGGCAGAGAGATGTTCATTGTTAGAGAAACACTGAAGAACCACTAAGACTGTCTTACCAAGGAAGGGTGGGGGAATTATAATAATTAAAAAAAAAAAAAAAAAAATCGGTCAATAATCAATTTCTTACACGATCAAATCTACGGCATGAAAAATGCACAAGACAAGCATAAAAATTAGGACAATGTGTAGGAATACAGTGCAATCACTTCACTTATTAACAGCCATTAAAAAACATAAGGAATAAGACAGGCACAGGAGGCTCAATACAGAAGTTATGTCTAGCTAACACCTCAGACCCAGGCAGAACAATAATGTCACAAACAGACAACATAGGAATCTGAAGCCACCCTTGATTGATATAAAAAGCATTACCTCTTAGCCTGTAAGAAATAAGTGTATTAGAGCTAAAAGGACTCCCTAAACATGATTAAAAAAAAAAATTAAAACCACAGACTAATACCATCTTCAGTCTCAACTTGCATTATAAAAATTAGTGTAGCATCGAAGCTGCTTTCTTTGTTATTCCAGCTACAGCATGCTGTACCTCAGCACAGATGGAAACATAATCACCCCAAATTGTATACTCTAGGACTACACTCCAAGACTTGTCCAAAAGTATAATGCAATTTGAGGACAATATTCAAATATATCTTGTCTATACTGAAGAACAGAAACAAAACAGCTTCCTTAGTAATGAAGAGCTGCCTCAATAACTACCGTGTTACAAAAGATCCTTGCCTATAGATTATGAGCGCCTCTCAAACACCTACAGCTCTACTAGTATACTGAGTGTGAAATGTGTCTCACTTCCCCTTTGACTTCCAAACAGAAAACTTAACATCCTCTGATTTAGTTATTTGCACACAATTTACTACCACTACTTGGAACACAGGTTTTCGCCTTTTTTCAGTTATCCCCTTACATACTCAGAGGGTTCTGTTTAATTAATTACAGTAAGATCTAAATAGAACATAGCCAGATAAGTTTTAGGTCTCTCTTCAGTAACGTACATGAAGATGTACTTAAAATACAAGTACAAGGATAGTCCTCATCTTATTTTAGAGGAAAGAAATATTTACACAAATAAGAGCACACGATATAAAGCAATATGCTATAACCAGCATTAGCGCACATTAGAGGAGTTGTTGGGCAGATGGAAAACATGCAACTGTTCTGTTTTGAAAAGAATGAAGATTCAAAATGCTATGTACAGTATCCACGAAAACATCACGTAGAGCTTAAAACATCGGGGGGGCGGGGGGGAGATCAGTGCTACTGAAAAATATGTGCAAATACCTTGGCGACTAAGGTCATGAAAATTATTTTGTGGCTCAGTGGAAACATCAAATGATATGCTAAAGCTCTGATGGTATCACAATTTTTATCAAAAACACACTGGGAGGCTGATCTTAGATCATTCATATATTTTTTTTTTCCCCCCCAGGTTGAAGTACAGACAGCTAAAAAAGATGCAGAGTGCAAGCAATTCAAACACGAATCATGCAGCACAGAACAAAAAGCTCTTGAATCCGCTGCAAAGACCAGAAAAATATACCTCTAGAGGACATACACAAGACAATGCAAAAATCTAGAGGCATGAATTTCATTACTACATGTATTTTTAAAACTTGCTTTCAGTATTTTGCCTTGCTAGATACAGTCACTTTGTATGGGTATTAGAGTAGCAAATCAAAAAATAAGGACTGCTCTCTAATTTGTTCTTTTTCACCTAAATGTATACAAATTTGACTGGTTCAGGTATACAAATTACATTCCCATCTGCTGGGAAAGCTCATAACTGAAGTTAGATGTGACATACAGAGATAATGCAAAGATCCAGCATGTAATTAAACAAAGAGGAAAAATAGTGCGCTGCTGCTGATTTCAGAAATTCTGTAACATGGGAATTCAAGGAATTTGCTGATCGTAAGGAAGACTAGAGGCAGGCTCAAGTGTAAATTGCAGCAGGAATGAAGGTGCAAAACTGAGCTTAAGGAGAAGACTAAAATTACTGGGAGAAGTACATAACAAATCTTTGTGCTTGTAAGACGGCATTTATGAAAGGCTTAAAAAGTAAGGACAAAAAAAAAATCTCAGTATAATACATTAGCAAACAAGAAGATTAAGAGAGAGGGAGCATACCAAGAGCACTGGAACACAAAAGTGATTTTAACCACAAAATTTCAAATTTGCTTTTTCAGAAGCAGGAAGAGAAAAAACAGAGGGATCAGAAACTAAATCATTGGAGTGATGCAGGCAAAAACAGGCAGAAACCTACCAAGGCGTGGTGAGGGATACCAATATTGGAAGATAAGAAAACACAGAAGAAACTAAACTTAGCAAAAAGCTATATAAGGAAAATAGAAAGAAATGAGTGATAATATAAACAAAAAAGTGACAGGATTAAGAGCTTTGGACACAGAACAGCAACAGAAGGTTTCAACAAAAACAGAGAGGTAATGCAAAGGATTAAATTGGAGAATTGTATAAGGAAGCCTCTCGTATAAACAGGCTTTCAGTTTCTCACCTGTGATAATGGCATCAATACCAGTAATGTGCAGGACCATAAATGAGGATGTCAATCACAATTTTAGTATGGAACCACCCAACTTCACTCTGAGCAGCTGAGCTAGACTAATAGAATGATATGCCACGGCTTACGGTAAGAGTGAAAGATTTCAGTTGTGGAGTAGGATGGAGCATTATCACTTAATAAGTAAAGCACAGTCTGGAAAAAATTATTCACTGTATGATGAAGAGATTCTAACACTATTCTGAGTGGCCTTCTAATGTACACTTACAGAAACAGCACTATACATGGATACAATGCACATGTTAAATCTCTCTAAATGGACTTTAAACTCATGCCAGTAAGTTTGACATGGTAACATAACCTTTTCAAGGCAAACAAGTTTCACTAGTTTGATTATAAAACTAGACATACAGTAGCTCTGCGAGTAAAGAAAAAAAAAAACCAACAACAAGATCTACCAAAGCATAAATACATTCGGTTACCTTTGTTCGAGCAAACAGCAGCATAGCAAACATGGTAAAGAGAGACAGATGAACAGCTAGTAGTAGAACGACACTGTTGGAAAGAAAGCATACCATATGCATGAATACCAACTTTATCTTACTCTAAATATCCTTTGCTAAAAATGCAAAAGGATGCCACATAAAGAAAACCAGGGGTATTTTTAAGAAGCTATATGGAAATAACAGAAGATGATCCAAGTTTGGATTCTAAATAAGAATCACACTTGTTCAGGTCTCCTCAGCATTAACTTAGACAACTGTCAAGTCAATGAGATGCTAACACTTGTTTTTCTGAAGTTCGGAACATATTTATACCCTCTGATCAAAATACATCTTGGCTTGCATACAGCTTTGATTCTCCTGGGACTTGTTAGTTAAGAAGTAATAGGCAAGGACAGTGAGTTCTGTAAGCTGTACGCATACACAACGCAAGTCACAGGAAGAGATCTCTTTCAAAAAGCATCATGCCGTCTAGTTAAGATTTCACTAGTGGGGTTTGCAGTTCAATTTTTCTAATGACAAATTTAACACATACATTGCCAAAACCATTTAGAAATTAAAAAGCTGAAGTAAAGCACTCTGAAGATATTAATAAGCAGCACTCTCTGTGCTAGTTTTGTGTGGCACTCATGACCAGAAGACAAGTACATTTGTGTCTACCCATACTTCTGAGAGGCCACCTTGGAGGAACACAGCATAGACCTTTGCCCAGATGATGCCTCAGTTCTTCCCTTACAAAATGGCTGTATGTCACATACAGGGTGACATCACATGCATTCTAGAGAAATTTTAGAGACTAAAGGAATCAAAAAGTTAACACAACCTCCATCTGTTGCTACCTGATCTCACCAACCACTTAGCTAGACTCAGATGTCACGTGCCAGAATGCTAAGGGTAACTACATGCTTGCTGTGAAAGGATGTTTTCTATGCTATTACCTACCTTGCCATTTCAGGCAAGGTGCTGTTGATACTTTTTAATGTTTTCTTCATCATAGAAGAATTCTGAAGGAGAAAGAACGGACGAAGAATTCTTCTTATTCTCACATCCTGCAAAAACCAATGGATCGGATACTGAGTTCCCATAAAACTAGCACCACAAGTATATTTAATGCAAGTTTGTCAAAAAACACTGATATACATATCGACATCATCAACAGTGTAACATAAAAACACTATTTCAAGCTTCAGCATCCTGCATTTTAGGATCAGTCTTCTCCAGGCCAATCAAAACAGCAAAAAAAAAAATCACTTCCTTCCTCGCTATTCCCTTGTTCATACATCCCCACTGTTAAACTGCTCTTTCCACCACTGCTCTGCATGGGAGGTTCCTGTTCAAACTGCTTGTCCACTATCACATCTAAAGATTTTACAATCGCTTCTTTCCAAGAAACACTCCCCATGTTTTAAGCATAATCTTTGTCATAGATAGTTAACTTCTTTCAGCCAGATTATATTTATTGGGCTTGAATACGAAAAGGACATTCGCATTTTTCCTATACTTAGATGCTTATAAGCTTAAGTGACAAGTTCTTTCAACATTTTAAGACCATCTTTTTAATACTACACCTCATCCTGGTCAACCGTGACCAGCGGTCAACTGACCACTGAAGCATGAGCAACTACGCAGTGGGCTACTAATAGTAGCAACTGCATCCAACCTAATTCTGACTAATACGATAATTTGAAATACATTTGAAAGTTACCTGAAGGCAACAGATAATGGCTTTGACACAAGAACTTACACAAGAAGCAAAATCCAAGGTTTCTGACTCATTCACTGCCCAGCATTTTTACCACATAAATATTTTCTTAGTAATGACTGTAAGTGAACAACTGATCTCATGCAGATTTATGTCACAGCAGAGAAAACCCATTGGGAGACTGCATTATCACATAAAGGAGAACACTTTTAGAACAGTTTCATAAAATTGACATTCCTCTCAGGACACAGCTGTTTTGAAAACAACACAGATTCATCTTAGAAAGCAGTTGTTAAACCATACAATTACCTTTTACTTATACATCACTACACAGGCTCTGCTGTTGAATCAAGTTAAGAGCATAATTCTCCAACTGTATGACAAAATTGGTGTTCTGTAACCAGAGTTTTCTCTATACTCTTCGACTGTTGACAGACTACAGCAACAAAGCTTTATTTAATTCTACCAATGAACTCCCATCCTGCATTAAGAATCAAACAGAATCCTTTGAGAAGCTACACTACACCAAACATTTTCTGTGTTTCAGGTATTATCCAGTATCAAAGACCAAAAATGAACCACCTCACCCTCCTCCCTTTATTCTCCAGTATACCACATGCACCCTGCTGACTACTCCTTTGCAGGTTCTTCTTCTCTGCCACTCCCCACAGCTACGTTGTTGACTGTTCTGTTGACTGTTTCTGCAAGAAAGCAGTTCTTACCTCTGTGCAGAAAAGACTCAGCGATACAATCCAATCAGTAAGGGAAACAATTAATGTCAGTATATAAGCTATTAGCCATTTATTTTTCCAGAATTCTTCCCATCCAATTAAGTAACTCTGGGGAAGGAAAAAAAAATCCACAACAAACAACATATTTTAATAAATTCCAATACCCTAACAAGTCAGCACCAATTGTTTTCCAAGTATTTGTAGTTTTACATCAGTGCTCATGGAGAGCTCCCCGAAATGCAAACAAAAATACACTGATCAGAGAATTCTTCTACAAGAACTAATTGAAGGTCAATAGAAGCGAGAGGTGCACATAGGCCATGTGAGAGGAGTTCTTTGAATGCAAGAAAAATGACCACTTAATAACCATAAAAAGATTTTTCCAGAAACAAATATCCAAAGAAAAGTTCAGTTTCTGATTATTTTTATTTTGCTTTGTTTAAATGAGCTGGCATATATTTGATTATTACGTACACCAATTTTTATAGCTTAATACAAGCAACTAAGCTAAAGTCATTGTATCCTTAGCAAAATTTATTTCACTTATTCTGCACAAACAGGAGTTACATTTCTTAGGTTAAAACAGAAGCAATATTTTTTCTGATTCAGAAAATAATGCACTTCCTAATTTCTCCTGAAAGTAAGGCTTTAATGTAGCAAAGCAATCTCATCATGCAAATCCAAGATTTGAATAACAGTTCTAAGACATTTCCCAAAAACTAAAATGCAGAAATGCCACACTTACTATACCTCCTGAGCTGCCCAAGGCATGTAATATTTCATGCAGTACCAGATGAATGTCATGCTCACCTTCACAGATACATCAACTATGAACACAAAAAAACAAAGCAGCTCAACGCTTTCTGTTAGGCCACATGGAGGATTCCACGCAGGAAGGCGGTATCGTATATCTGACGTGATAGTAAGTGAAGAAGGCTTTTCAATGAAAGCCAAAGCCAGGATAGTAGTAATGGTTAAACTCAAAATCCTGTTTGGATAGAGATTAAATGAAAAAAATAATTTTTAAAACAAACAAACAAAAACCCAAAACAAACACCAAACCCACAAAATGAGTCAAAAGAATAACAAAATACTGACAGTAAAGCAATTTTCTTAAAAGTAAATCAAGCTTTGTAATATCGTATTTAACACAAATGGCTTAGGATACAATGCAGCACTTGATTAGCATGCTGTTGCCTGTATTAGAATAATGTAACTGCTGACCACCAAATAACTTTAGGTGGGGTTCTTTCAAAACTAACAGCCACAAACAATCTTGCTACTATTTAACATGTTTAGAAATAGACACTTGAAAACTCCAACACAGTGCTGTAAATCACACCAACAGACCATCCATGCAACACTCCTATGGCTGTCCCAAAGAGCCATCTACATGATCACACTTCTTGCTTTGATATAACTTGTTGCTTTCCACTTCTATCATGTTTTCATGTAGTCAATCCACTTGCTTCATACAGTAAGTTCTTATAAGGACAAAAGCACAATTATCTAATATTTAACAAAAAAAGAAAGATTAAGAATATTTTTTGTAAAGACTTAGTCCCAAATTAAAAAGCAAAACGAATAGCAAGTTCTTACCACTGGCAAGTTCTTGAGTAGTACCATCGATAAAGCCACAGGGATTTGGAGTCTACGCGGTGATTTATAGATCGATACTGAAGGCAGAAAGCAAAAAGGATAATTCAAACGTTACAGTCAGTCTGTCGCAAAGAGAAAGACCAAGCTAGCAAAATAAACCACGTTCTAATCAACAAAGCTCAAGTCTTGAGACAATTCCAGTTTCACAATAAGATAAAGAAATTATTGTACAAGGTTTCAATTATTAAAGTGTCAGTTAGCAATGACCATAACTGCAGCCTACATGTGTGCAACGGGAAAGATTTTGACAAAGTTTCCCTAATCTAAAGGCCACACAGTCACTCAGATAATCAAACTGTGTGGCAGTCACCTGAAGCAAGCATTATCATCATTACAAATAACAGTATCTGTAATAATTCTATCCACTCGCCAAAACAGTCCACCCATTTAGGTTTTTAGACCATTTAGACCTTTCTAGCATTCATTCCATCCATGGATCTTCTTTTGTCTTTCAATTCCAAAAATCCATACAATGCAAATAAATTAATTCTGAATATAAGAGACCTCAACCTACATCTTTAAACAGAACATGCTTTAAGTTCAAGGAAGTACCGGTGGTTCTTCAGAAATCTGCTCAGCCCCTCCCTCTACAGCTGCTCCTAGGCTGCTGTTACTCTGCCTCTGCCGAGAAGTATCCGATTCTATAAAGATGGGCACAACGTAAATGTATCTGATCCCCAAAAATCTCCCAGCAAAAAGCTATATGAATGCAGCAAGAGAGCTCAAGAACTGCCCTTCAGCATTCGCACTGCCTGCAACTAACAACTGTGAGATAACAGGATCTAGGAATCTGCAGTGACAGCCACCAAAGGAGAGACAAAGAGAGAATGAATTCTTCCAAAGGCACTAAGTTCAACTGAAGCAAAAGGCTTCCAGCTTCTCGCTTGAAGCTAGCCTTAAACTTTACCAGCCCTTAAGTTATGCAAGTAGTCAGATTTAGAGGCAAATTACAGGGTTTGCTCAGATGGTTTCTATTAGCAGTAAGGCCAGCCACTCTCAAAAAAACCCCAACAAACCCCCCACAAAAAAACCCCAACATCAAAAACCCAAAAGCAAAAACCACCTCACACACCAGCGTCTCCTTTGACAACCTTGAAGAGAAGACACTATCTATTTCACTGTGTTTGAAAATGTGTTTCTCCTAGTCAGAAGTTCACTGAAACTTGTATACCACAGGAATTTAGAATTCTGATTTTGCTTTGTAAATCAAGATGATGTTCTACGGAGGTTGCCTGGACACGTAAAAACTTAAAAGCTAGCAGAATGCGTGACAAATATCCAGCATGGGAAGCATAATAGCTAACAAACAAATTATGTTTACCTGTATTGCATCTTCAATAAATACTATGGCCTGGTTTATATAAAGGTCATTATCAGCTCCAGTACCTATGAAGTTAGAAAGAAATAAGAATCACTTGCTGTATTTTGAATAAAGCCTACAGCTTGCTTATTAGTTAACAGAAGCTCCACAACTGTGCTTCTCATGACAAAGGGCACTGTACACACATCAAAAGTAAAGAGACAGCTCCTGCCACATTTGCTCTGTCAGCAGCACTGTGCATTAAATAAATAGTCATCTCAAACACATCATGCATCTTTATTTTGTGAAAAGATTCTCCCTTACATTTAGCTTAAGGAGCTAGATGACCCTAGCAGTCAAATAGCTGTCGCAAGACCAGAATATTTCTATACAGAAACAAGTCCTAAGTAACATGCATCGTAATGGAGTTTCAATTAAATTATTGTTTGACAAAGTGTACAGTCAGGTGAAGCTGGAAAAAAATGAAACACTACTATTCTAGGCATTTTTATTTGTGTTTAATAAAGTTACCGAGGTTTTGATTGATCTTGTTCTCTCCAAAACCAACAGAAATCTCTAGTCAGATAAGAACAAAATTAAGTCTTTTTTTTGTCCCAAGAGTTATTATTAGCCTATCAAGCAGATCAGAGTTGAAGACATAGAAACGGGTGAAAGTACACAAAGTGAAACAAAATATAACCAAATTAGTTACTATGCAACATTTCAAAACTCATTACTAGGAAGTCCATATAAAAATATATACCTAAAGAATAGAGGGCAAACTTACGCTCACTTGAATTAGGACCTTTGAGTAGCTAACGTGGCAATTAAGCCAAGAGAGACAGTTAAGGCCAAAATGAGGAAGAATTTAGAAAAAAAATGGGGAGGAAGGACACCCTCAAAAAGTGAGGTGTGAAAGGTGATGGGGGCTAGATATACAAAAATACATGCTGGTGTAACCTTCCCACAGAAGATAAGAGGCCTAAGGAGCACTTCATACCATCTCCTCCCAGGAGACAGCAATCCCAGCACGGGGTACGAGATGGAGTCAGTCCCAGTGCAAGTACAATGTTCTCCAGGCTCCAAGAAATGCCAGAAGCACCATTGATCCCAGCCCCGGCTGATTCTATGCTCCCCATGATTCAGCAGCATCAATTTTCTACAAAGACTGCCAGCAGTTTTTAAATGTCACCGTTTACCTGAGCATAAACAACAACACGGTTTTGTACCGATTCTGATATGAACCACGGTGCAAGAAAGACGAGCATAAACAGGACACAAGCTAGGCTCACGCAATAAAAATCACATCTTTCTCAAGAGGTGACACACCAGTGAGGTAAAAATAAAGTGGTTTAAAAGAACAGTATGAGTCAAAAGGATAACAAGGACAGCAAAACCTTTAGATTCTTGGAGAACACAGCACAAGCCTAACATTAATCCCAACTATTCTGAGAGGGCAGAATCCAAGCAACTGCTCTTAATATAAAACCAAAACAGGAAAATTACTAAGAAATGCTTACTTTCGCCAATTCAGGCTGGTTTTGTTTGCCTTCTTTAAAAAAAAAAAACCTCACAATATTTTTCCATGCGCTACCAAGGATACCCAATTTATCCCGCAACTCTTAGTCACAGCAAGTGACACTTAGTCACAAGCGATGATTGAAGCACTGTTCGCTTTGGGCGTGCAGGATTTAAGACTCCATTGCGCTTTTGACACTGCACAAATAGGCAACAAAAAGAGACGGTTCACTGAAGCGATGCCCTGAAAATGGAGAACCTCAGGTCCCCGCAGGGCTCCTTCCCGGGGGAGCTGAGAAGTCGGACCTCCAACGCGTACCGAGCCCGCGCAAGGAGGGCAAGCTCTGAGGGGAAGGCGAGAGCGCCGCCTCAGGCAGCGGCTCCCTCAGCGCCGCCCGTCACGCCCGCGGCGCCGGGCCCGGGGCACGCCACAGCCCGCCCCACGGCACTCACCGTCCTCGGCGGCGGAGCGAGCACCGTCACCCGGCCGCCGGAGCCGCCGCCCCACTCTCCAGCTCCGTGGGGGCAACAACGGCTCCGCCTCAGCGCCGGCTCCCCCCTCCATCGACAACCAGCACCGCGCTCCCCCCGCGTCGCCGTCGGGACCGGACGGGACCGGGGAGGCGGGGCGGGAGGGCTGCGCCCGCCCTGGGCGGCCCCGCCCGCTGCACGTGACCGGCTGCCGGGGGAGGGCGGGAACGGGGCTCGTTCCGCCGCTGCTCCCCGTCCCGGTTTGCCGCCGGGAACCGGCATCGCTCACGGCCTTGCCCCCTGACAGACTTCGCCCTCCGGCAGCAAACAGGGCACCGTCTCCCGCCCCGGCAACGTCCGCCGTCTCAGGAACTGGTACCTGTAAGCAGTCGGGGGTTGGTGAAAGACGGAAAGTCTCTGGTAAAAAAAGTGTTTCTTCGCCTGAACCCGGAAAGCAGGCCGCAGACGTCGCTTACGCGTTTTAAGAAAACATCCTTCATGAGGAGTTGCAGTTTTTTTACCTCACGGAAGCTGTAAACTCGGTGTCCTCGGCTGAGCGTGCCTCGAAGCTAGTCCCTGCCTCGGGCAGCTGCGGAGCAACACTGCGGCCGTGCGGCGGTTGGGCTTAAGGTTTATTAAGAAAATAATAGCGAGGTTATAAATTATTGCTTCTTGCTTGTAGTCACATTCTTATATAATCTTTCCCAGCCCTAGCAGAAGGCATTTCATTTGCATTTAGTCACCTAGGCGTCCCTGAAG
Organism: Phaethon aethereus; assembly: GCF_964289735.1. Classification (NCBI taxonomy): domain Eukaryota; kingdom Metazoa; phylum Chordata; class Aves; order Phaethontiformes; family Phaethontidae; genus Phaethon; species Phaethon aethereus. Next base: position 68,120,154 of record NC_138579.1, on the reverse strand, counting down.
CAACTACGAACTTGGCTTATGCTAGTTTGTGTTATAAGATGCTTTACTTCAGCTACTCTCCCCCTTTCCTCGTGGTCCCTTTCATACTCACTTTCACTGTTTAATTTCATAAAGCCGCAATTTCTAAAGAGTAGATGTCGGGATAGTTTGACAACTATACGCTATTTTCTGCCACATAGTGGGGGCTATGCCAGCATAGCAATAAACAGCAAAATGCATCAATCCAGCTCTTCGGTATTCCAGCCCCAGTAGTAAAAGTAGGTCTATCCTATATTGTTCAATTAGCCATGGGGTAGTTTTTGCCTTCAGCTACATGACTGATGGGCAGAAACCCCCCACTGTTTCATACTGATGTCTGAATAAGGCAGGGTCAGATCCAGCCTTTCTGGTGAACTTGAGAAGGAAAACTCCATGACACTACCTGTATTGTAATAGTCACTGCTAGTAAAAAGTGAACTTCAGCAGCTACACATTACCATAATTTACCATTCTCAACAGACAGCAAAGCACTGGTAAAGTTGAAGTTAGTGTTGATAACAGTTGAACTACAGGCATCAAAACAAACAGGTGCAGTGAAAATTTCAGGATAGTAAGTACAATCTGCATTCAGCACTAGCAGGTAAAAAATAAAATGCAATTTATACATATGCAGTAAGTGCCATTGCTAAAAAACACGACTGTCCTTTCGCTAATTATCTGAAATATTCAGGGCAACCACAGTAACAGGGAATGCAAGTAAACATTGTACTATTTTTGCTATAATTTTTTATTTGAACAAAAGCAAATGTTTCCTTCTTGCCTCTTCTGTAGTTGTCAGGGAAGAGAATCAATAATTTCAGATAGAAAAAAAGAGGTAAGAAGCTTTAAAATATACAACTGAGTCCTGAACTTCTGTTCAAAATTCATCCACTCGTGCTGACTCGAACGGAAAGTGGAAGTGCCCAATGGACGGTGAAAGGAAGGCAAATCTCAGCTTCTCAGTGGTTTTCCATCAGACAAACATAAACGTTCTTAGTACCAGCAACCTCCACGAAGGAAAGTTAACTATTGTATTTAAATAAATAATATGAAACCAACCCACCAAGAACAATGCAGCATCTTTAACTCCAAGTGAATCAACTCTGTCTTTCTGCATTGTGGACATGCCCTTTAGCAGACATTTTCCATTAGCACAATGTACGACCATTTTAACAAGTCTCACTTGGTCTAAGCTCTCCTGCTGTCACAGCTGTAGCATTGTTTGCCCAGAGACTCAGAAATGCAGTTCTAGTTTCCTCTATTGAAAGCATACCTTTCAAATAAAATGGAAAAAAAAAAAACAACAGAAATGGCCAAATACTAAATAAACAAGCAGAAAAGGGCCTCGAAGGAACAAGCCTATCCTTGTACCTTTTTTATTGTTCTGCAGCACTGGACACATTTAAAAGATCAGTGAGGTTGTGAAGTTAAAACAACTTTTTGCAAAGAGCAGGTGGAAGGTGGGTAATGCACCAATGGAGCTCAAAGGAAGCTGACTTTATACTTCATTCTGCAATATTCACTACACTTACAGGTGTTTTACACCCAGCGAGCTTGATTACAACAGTAAAAGGGATTGTGTGAGCAAGTCCAACGTGCTCCCGGCAGCATGCTCCCATCAGCTCCTATTTTTTTGTCACTTTGGTGACTTAATTTGGCAAACCAAGGAGCGAGATGAGCACCAAGCCATCTCAAAAGCTAGGAGAGACAGGAAGGGAAACAACACTGCCCCTTTCAGTGACAGCTGTCAGATCAGATCAAGCCATAGCCTGGAACCCTGCCCCTAACAGAGAGCCTAGAATAATGCCACTGATGGCATGGTCCTGTATTACAGATCACACAGCTCCTGGACAGACAGCACCAGAGCATATAGGAGTAACACCAGTCGCATGGATACCAAACTTGTGCCCCTCTATTCAAGACATCATGCACCAGAAGACATTTCTTATTTCAGGTACATCAAGTCACCCTTACACATCAAAAATGGCAGGTGGGAAAATATACCATGCCGAGTTTATTCATAATCCTTAAAATACAGCTAAGGATCCTGGAAAGCAATAACCATTAAATAATCCCTGAATATCCTGATGAAGTAGGTATTGCTTGTCTCTGAGCAAATGAAGTCAGAGATTTTCAGGTTAATTGTGACAAGTTACACAGCAAGTAGATGCAGAACAAGAAGCTGAACTCCAGTTTGCATCCCGTTAACAAGGAGATTACCCATCTGCTTCAAGTTGGACATGCTTCCAATACCTTGATGAATTAGACCTTATGTGGCTATTCAAAACATTGGACCAGTCTACACAGCCAATGCTAGATAAATAAAAAAACATGTAAATTAAGAACTGAGTCAATTAGCATTATAAAATTACAAGTTTATTGCAAAGTAAAATGAGTTTTCCCTCCCAACAGCACATGCCAGAACTGCTAATATTTTGTACTTTCAGCTGAATGTTACTCAAAAATCATACCCAAATTATTAGAACCAAACTTAATATTTGTATGTGTATCCACTTTCACAAAAGACTACCCTCTGTTATTTATGATTTATGGGCTTATCCAAGTATTTTCAATTAAAGGCAATTAACTCAAGTAGTTGAAGAAAATCCTTAAGCTATTCCTTAGCCAGACTACAGTTTAAGTATATTGGGAACAAAACAGAGTCAATAAAAAAATTTAAAAAAAAAAAAAAAAAAAGACTTGATTACAAATACCATTTACAATGGTCATCTCAACAATTGTTTGGGTCATCTCTGCTCATCATCACCGTATACTCCAATTTTGAACATTCTGCTTAGCAAATTAGTTACCACAGTTAAACAAGACAGCGAATCAGTCCACATCTTCAACTAGAGAAATGCCTTCCTTGTCTTCTAGCTTGGATACCTGCAAGTTAAAAAGAAACTGCTTCAATAGTAAAAATAAGTTTGCATTTAACATCGCCTGTCTTTTCAGACTTCCATCACAAAATAGCGTAGAGCCCAGATTTACCAGGAACTGACAGCAGGATACGCTCCAGGGGACAACTCAGCTGAACAGAGTGTTAGTTGCAGTCAAAGGAGCAGGTCAAACTGTCTTCTCACCCATGCTCTTAACCTCCTCCCAGCAGCGTGCTTCCATCAGCTCCTATTTTTTTGTCACTTTGGTGACTTAATTTGGCAAACCAAAGAGTGAGACACCAAAGCCATCTCAGAAGCCAGGAGAGCCAGGAAGGGAAACAACACTGCCCTTTTCAGTGACAGCTGTCAGCTCAGATCAGGCCATAGCCTGGAAACCTTCCCCATAACAGAGAGCCAAGAATAATTAAAACAAATACAGGAAATGCTTTTCATGCATACACAACTTTATAAAACTGACCTTCACTGTTCTTAAAACAGTTCTTAATTTGTTCTTAGAAGAATTAAGCAATTACCTTATATTAAGCAAAGCTGTTGTTAAGACTAATGATATAAATAGTTTCAGAAAGGATTCTACCAACTCATGGAGAAAAAAATCAAGAGCACAAACTAAACATGGTGTTCTGCAGGTTATCTCTAACTCCGGAAAATTCAGTTTTACATTCCCCAAATATATGGGGATATATAGGAAGGGTCGTATCATAAATCCCCTGTTTCTATATTCTTCCTTCAACATCTGCTACTGGCCATGAAAGAGATGCACAAAGATACTCAGGTTGATAAATCTTTTGGTTTGACCAAAAACTTGCAGTATGACCAGTAAGCGCTGGAAAAAGCAGACGACAGACTGCAGATACCTAATCCTTGGTGGCAGGCATGCTAGCTTTCTTCTGAGCTCTGTCACAGTTCTTTCAAATTATGGCAGCTATTAAAATCCCAGTGAACATTTTGGCACCTAGAAATTGTTAAAAGTGCATGCTCTGACCACACTTTCTTGACCTCAGACATAACTCAAAGGCACAAGCTAAAGACAGTGCTACTGGAGTTCCTGGCGTTGCTCTAAACAACTAGAAATTTCATCACGCAGGTGGAACCTTCAGCTAGGTAGAACTGAATGACATTAAGACTCCAAGGGCAAATCTGGCAATTCCCAGCAAATGCTATGATCTCAACCTCCTCTTACCCCCGTTCCTTTTGCAGCAAATACAGAGGGAATTTTGCACTTAAAAGAGTGGATAAGTAAATTGGCTTGACTACACCACAAACATCTGAAGTAGAGAAATACTTTCCACAAATCCAACAGATTTCTCTATCATTAGCACTCCAAACCGTTTCCCTTCACAAATGAGCTTAATCTGTAACATGACTCTTCTACAGGAAAACCTGGCATTACCTAACTAAAGGTGTTTTTTATGTCATTCAGAGTTTATGCCTTATTTTCACAGTCTTGTTACTATGCCAGAAAAACCTTAAGTGCAGATTAAATCCCAGGAGCATAATTATCAGTAAGACATTGTCCTAGAAAGTGACTGTCTTCAGAATTACAATTGTGCTGAGTATGAACAGTAAGTGGAAACTCTTATAGTATTCCCTTTCTTGAACAGGGCAGATTTGACTCACATTATTGCAAGTCATTATTTTCCAGTCTTACAAAAAGCTATCTGTAATAATGAGTTATCAGTTCAGGTTACTATTGCCTACATTAACAGATTCTTCCCCAAACTCAATTCCCAGTTTTCAGGAGTAAGTTGCAATGGCTAGTACCCTTGCATAGCACAACTGCTATTACATACAATCTAGTTAAAGAGTGTAGTAATATCCTGAATCATTAAAAGATCTTCATCACATTTACTGTAAGCATAAAATAACTACATTTTGGTCCAGACCCTACAAAAATATTTTACCCAACTCCCACTGAGGCCAAAAGAACTTTTGTCCTGGACTTCAGTGGGAAAAAGTCCAAAAAGATGGAAAAAACCCACCATACAGACCTACAAAAGCACGCTGCACATGGTAGTTTTTATCCTAGGTTTTGAGGTAATAAAACAGTATTGCAGCATGTCTGGCATTTCACAGACTTATTACATATATAAACATATTCTTAAAAGCAACTGAGGTGTAAAACCTCTGGCAGAAAAAACTTCAAGGTGCTAAAATTTTTCAGCCCAGCACTTTTGCCATTAAAAAATGCATTAAAATAACATCGAAGGTGTGACTAAAAACTACAAAAAGCGAGGCACGGTTCCGGTGGTTGCTTGACCCTCACCATACTTCACAGCACTCAAACTAAATACTGTGCTATTACTATTGCTGTATTTGAGCACAGATGTATTTGTATGTCAACTGACTCGAAGGCTCAAAAAATGAATTGTTGTAGAAGCAGGTGGGAAAAGCATTCACAATGAATTGCTGCCTCTTACTGGCTTTTCTCACACAGATGTAGGTCAAGTCATAATTAAACAGATCCCTTCAGACAGGTCGTGAACTGAAACTGAAACACATAAGCTTGTTCTCTGCATTAGAGACTGCACAAGACTTCACGAATGTAGGTACACCTATTAGTTTCTCGTCTCAGTACATATATTCTCTTTTTTTTTTCTTCCCTTCTTCTTGCTTTCATAGCAACACAAGCTGCACTTAACAATGGAAAAAAAAACAGCCTAGACTGCAGCCAGAGAATTCTTAGCTTCACAATCACGTGAAAAGAACAATCACAGTTATTTCTGTAATAACTATTATCCTAAATGCTAGTCGTCTTTTGCTGGAGATTCACTGGAACTGGGTTTGTCCCATCGCAAGGGCTTTAAATATAAAGCTATGCAAGAAGTGGAGGGCATTTACCTGTTTATCTATACACCTAAATTGCCAGGACCATGTGGTGTTATAAAGGAAAGGCCTCAGGTCAAATCGGTTGTCATCTGGACTGTAGTTTTCAGCGTGGTAGGAAGGAGTGAGGGTGGTCATTTTATGTCTGTTAACTGAATATGTCCTGAAGAAATGCTTAACCTTTGATGCCACCTGGTGTACAAAGAATATAGCTTTTAATCAGATGAAGTTTCATAGTATTGAAAAAAAATTTAGAGGAGAACAGTATTTTGGAGACTGTGTTCTAGCTTTACACATCCATTTTCTTCCATTAACGTTTCCATAAATTATCTACCACTACTAGCATGAATCACTGTGGATGACCCTACGTATACGAGGCATTTAAGACCATTTTCAGACACTGCCTCGGTCTCTGCACCTATAATTTACCAATAAGGAAGTGCCTTGTTGGAAATCTAACAGTAAGCACTAGCCTTTGCAATTCAGGTGGCAATGTGAACTTTTTCCTTTATGCACAAGAAAGGAAGAACTGCGCAACAGCAAAGCAGACACCTCTTCAGTGCAGATATTCTTTCAAAGCAAGAGCCATTTTCTGTCTCAGAATACATAACCAAAGGCTTCAAGAGTAGTTAGCCATTAGTTAGCTTCAGAGAATATTTTTCCCTTGAAGGTATAGTTCTAAAGTAATTGTTTTCAAATTACCCAATTACTGTTTTAACAATTTGCAACACAGACAACAAGTTCCATTAATTAATGTATACCAGTTTTTCCAGCATATTCTGCTACAGCTGTAGAATAATCCCTAAACACAGAATAATTAAACTACCCCTTCAGTTAAAATGAACTCTACTCAACCTTGCTCCAAAGATACTCTATTTTGGTAAAGGTATTACATGATTTGATTTTATTTGGGGAGCGGGGGGTATATTACCTCTCTCGGAGTACAAATTTCCTTCCACATATTAATCAGCTTACAGAACATACTGTACGGTCCAGCCTTTGCTATTTTTCTTAATTTGCCATAGATTGAGAGCTCTGCATATGTCATCCCCATATCTGCCTGAAATCACACACACAGAAAGTCACTGAAAATCTTAACTATGCAAATTAAAATAATAGTTTTATGGAGCAATTATAATAATCCAGTTTAATCAAAGAAACACCAAAATGAAATTGCCAATGACCAAAAAGACAGAGAGATAGTAATATTATAAGCAGAAGAAAAAAAAGTGGAATCTCTCTGAAATGGGAGATTGGAAATTCTTCCATGAATGTATTTGATTTGGCCAGTGAAAACATTTCTTTCCTGGGGAAGATTTGTTCACTTTCCCTTCTAGGTAGCTTAAATGTAGTGTGTATCAGGAAGGTAAGGCCAAATGAAGAAAACCATTAATTTTAGTTCAGCAACCCTTTATCATAAACCCTTTATCAGCTTTATCACAGAGAGTTTTACAATACCCTACAGTTACATATCCAACAGCCCTCAGAGGTAGCTGTTAGGCTTACCAGTCCTCTCTTACCCAAGTGGATGGCAAATAGAAGGGCAGGGGAAGAAAGGGAAAGGCTTTGCCACCAGTCATTTTCATAGCAGTAAGGCCCTAACTGACTCTCTTTTGGTATTAAAAGAATTTAAAACAAACTGAATTTCAGAACACCCGTCCTTCTAAGTGCCCAAAATATAAAATTGTTCCAAAAAAAAAAGTTAATTTGCTGTTTTGGAAACTGCTGTCAACATAGATGAGCTGGTGTGGGATACTAGTGCCCTGTCAGCAGCTTTAAGACTGTTTACAACATGCTTCTCAATAAGCATGGATACATACAAGAGCAAACAATAGTTACTAAACAAAAAATAAATTTTGGGATAAGGCTTACCAGAGCATTTTAAAGTCACTGCCCATTACCTCATCAGTTTGAGCCACTTGTCCATCCACCAGGGGCTCTAACTCTGCAGTGGGTGGAGCTGACATGATACTGTAAAAAAAGGTAAGAAGAAAAACATTAATTCTGTCCACTCTCATGAGTACTAGTTAACAGACAGTATCGTTTGTTAAAAATCAAATGCTTTATTCCAAACTTTTTCAGGGCATAAGCTGCTAAAGGACTAAATGACTCTAAAGAAGTGGTACTTGCAAGCTGTTCCAGGTTTAAAAAGCAATGCTTTATACCAAAAACATAAAGCGTCTGGTTCAAACAATTCCTTCGGTGGAATTAACACCACAAATGCTTGCATACAGTAACTCTTAAGACTGGCGGCATTTTCAGCACCCGGCAATTTACATTGTGTAAGCGTACACAATCATTTAAAAACACAGGGATGTGCAGAATACTTTTCTTTATTAGCATTTGCAATATTACTGCAGCTTAGCTCTGCTAGTAGTGAAAACCAAACTGTGAAGTCCACAATATGTTTCATATAAATACAGTCACCAAATATCACCGCTTCACTACTCACTTTCTGAGGGCCGTGAGCTGAAAATTTTCAATGCAATATTGTATGAAGTTCTTCAAATCAGTCTTGCTGATTCCACCAATGGGATTGACATCAGCACTTGAGCAATCATACTTTGTCAAGTAACCTCGGAGACTGAGCAAGAGAGGAAATTTTACATAGCAATACTAAATAATAACATTAGTATAATATATAATAGTTTATACTATAGAGAATATATATATGTAGTATGAAGACAGACAGAAACAAACTGCATAATGTCTTTATATGTAAGGGGCAAATGCATTCAGCCGCAACAGGGCTATCCTAAAGCCATAAAATTGCCAGGAGGAGGAAGACGATATTTTAAACAATTATGAAGCACTGCAAAACTACCCATGCTAAGGTGATATAGTTGATGCGAAACAATTAAAATACTGTCCTGACAAATCAAAAAAAATAACCCCCAGAATACCGATAGAACCAGCACACGCTCCTCTCACAGCTTTAGAGGTTATGAATCCCACAATCTTATGGGGATTGCTTTAATCTTCAAATAGTCAGCTCTAGTAACAGTACTCCAGATTTTAAAATCTATTTTTCAACTCAAAGTTAACAACTTAATTCCTAATACAGTAACTGAAAATACAATGGATAACAGATTGGAAAGTTAACCTGGTAATTGCACAGGCAAGCTCTACAGAAAACAGCTAAGGGAGGAGCAGCATTTTACTGCAAAACTATGACAATACTTTGGCTAAAAATGCACAATTTTCCCTTCAGGATGATTCAACTATTTTCATTAAGTTCACTGCTGTCAGTGTATTCTTACTTTGTTACCTCTTCTGAGTAATAACCTACACTGGCATTTGGTAGATTTAGAAGGAAATGCAGTGATTTGTTCCCAATTCAGCTAGTTTTAGACTTCTACCTTTCACCAACCTTTCATCCACATTGGCTGATCCCAGCACCAGAAGTCCCCCTGGCATCCCCCGAGTCCAAAGTGTCAGCTGAGCAAACAGGTAAGCAAGGACCATTCTTATTCTAGCCTGCAAAGTGAAATGACAAATAAAGCAAGTTTACAAAGCAGAATAATTTCTCCCCAATCACTTTTATTAATCAATTCCCTAAGCAAACCCATACAGAACAAAATGCAAGAGAGGCAAGTGTTATTACAAGAAGGACAGTGTTGTGGAGAAGATGCCAAACACATGTAGGAAAGCCAGGCTCAGTATCCACTACTGCCACAGACTTACACGACTGAGCAAGTTTATTCTACTCTGAATGGCAGAATGCAGAGGAGTTGCCATTTTCTACCTCCTAGAAGCACTAATAAGGATCCATGAGGGATGAAGTATGAGGATAAACTATCTGTCTACCACACCCTTTTATACAGTATTAAAGGGATTTATTTACGTAAAATGTGTAAAAAGTTCTCTTGACTTTTGTTCCCATTCTGAAACTCAACTTTTTCTAAGGATGCTAATATTTCCAAACAGACCTGAGATTCAACCTCCAGCTCTAGCTACAATTGTGTGTGATGTGAAGCAAAGCACCACACTCCTCCATGACTAAAGCCTATCCCACCACCAAAAAGCTGATAAAGTATTCAGTGTTTGCTTCCAGGGGAGACAGATGGATTTCTCCAGTAATAGGGGGGAAAAAAGATCAAGTCCTCAGCTAACAAGAACTATCAAACGCGATAATCAACATTTAGCCAGAATTATAACAGTTGCTGGTTAGGCTGGAAGCTTTTAAGAACAGGCCAAAAAGAAAGCTATCAAGACAACAAAAGCTACAACTGGCGTCAGGGACTAGAATTCACTAGGCTGGTATGTCTCCTGTGATTCTATAGGATATGTATACCAGCACTACCCAGGCACAGCACCAATCTGTTCTAACACAATGAAAATGCATAACTGGAAATGTGTTTTTGAGCTGCATTTTATAAGCCTATTGAAGATTAAATATCTTCTGATGTAAAAAAGCCCAAACATTCTCTTCTACCTTCCACTGAGGGCATCTAGGAATTGGAATGGGTAAGCCTGATATCTCAGAGCCTCTTAAAGGCTACTAACATTCACCAGAGGAAAGTCTAGTATATATTGGCAGTACTTTTGAGTCTTGACATGCCACAATACTACTGGACTCAGACTTGCCTATCGGAAGACTTGGCTACTTATTTTCCTTGACCTGGCAACTTTCTGTTAGGATGCTTTTCTAAACACCATCTAGACCAATCCTATTGATGGGATACAGGCATGTACTGTTTCTTCCTGACCATCCTATAAAAGTGACCAACAATAATTATCTTGGTCTTCTCCTGAGTTATGTGGGTTGTAGATTCCTGCTGCAGACAAGCATTTACTGGAAGCCCAGGAATCTTCAGGGACACACCACAAAAACCTCAGGTTTTCATAGCAACGCAGACGAAGGGCCCTCTTGCTACTATACCATTTTGTACTCTTTCTGAAAAAAAAAAGAAGTTTAAAAAAAAAGGGGTCTGACCTGATTCAGCCTACATGAAACACACCTGCACATTCTGGAGTGCCAGGTTTTCTCTGCTGCTCCCTCCGTAGGCAGAAAAACGGGGAGTTTGACCTGTCACCATGCTGAAAACGCCCACAATAGCTTTCACAGCCGCATCGATGTTCAGATTGATGTGATAGCTGAGAAGAATTCAAGCAGAAGTGACTCAACTAGCACAATCTGACTATATAAAATAGCATCAAAAAACCCACAAAGAACCCACCCATCAAATGATGTTTTAAGGCTGTTACCACCTCTGGTATGATAAGACAGAATACCACTTTCCAGAGTCTTTTTCCAAATTTCCATGTCCTTCACCACATGGTTCTAAGTTTGCCTCACATTTACACACTTAAATAATAATGTCTGTAATACTCCTACTTAACACTCCTGCTATTTCTCTCCTATTTTTTCCCATTTTAGAGTTTGAAAGTTTCGTATGAAAGCCTTTGCCAGAACATGATTGTTTTTCCAGCACTTGTCAACTTGTACCTGCCTATTTGCTCAGCCAGAAGTTTAGCCCTGTTGCAAGTATCCTGGGAGGAGTTCTCACTAGCCATATAGCAAGTGGTAAAGATACGCCTGCAAAATTCTCGAGGATCCTCAGGGACATAGGCCTCATCATTCACAATCTTGCGGACATCAGCCAGCACATCTGCATCTGAGGACAAAGCAAAAGAAACAGAACAAAAGTGGAAATTGTTGCACTCCTGCTATCCAGGATATGTAAATATCTTGTATTTTTCTTGTATTCCAAGTAAGTTTTACACTGCCCCTCACAAATAAGATGACTCTGTTCATCTAACTCCCCAACATATTTTCATGTATCAAATAAAAGAATTACTAATTTTGCTCCTAATTTTGAACACGGAAATATAAAATCCTTTTGTTCTATGCCTTAAAGAAACTTCACAGAAAATATGATCCAATACTTACAAAAGGCTTAGCTAAGCGCATATAGTCTATTTAAAGCCAGTTTAAGAGCTTGAACCATGCCTAACCATGTTTTGTAGTGCTGAATTTAAGAGGAGAAAATTCTCATGATAAATTGACATCCCAAAACTACAGTAGACAACATTTTGAACAATACTCTAGTCAGAAACTAGTCTGAGTTCCACATCCAATTCTTCTTCATCCAAAATGAAAACTATTAAGCCAATTCAAAGAATGGCAAATTCAACCTGGATGCTCATTTTTGCCGGAATTTCTGAAGACATACGAAGGATTCCATTAGAACAACTGGGCAAGAGTCGACCATTAATGACCTCTTGCACCTATGGCACCCAGCTAATACTAACTTGTCCGTAACCATGAGTCAGCATGGCTAGTCAGACATGCATATCTACTTACTTCCATTCTTGACTGCCAGGCAAACCTGGTGACACATAGAGTATACTATGCAAGCTGTAGCAGAGCTGTCAATTCCGCCACTAAGAGGTAGAAGAAATCCTGCCTTGAAAATAGAGCAAGGAAGATGTTCCAAATGGCAAAATTAGAAAACCATGTATAACGTACCATTCAGAACACAGACAAAACAAACCTAGCAAACCTGCTTAGGCTCTCATCGATTGGATAATCAAACAACGAGCCAGCGTAAACCCTTTGGCTAGAAAAACTTCCAGTATGTCTTTACTCTCTAGTAAGACAGAAGACCTAACAAAAAGGATTAAATTTTTCACATATATTTCACTATTAAACTGAACTACTTGTTCATGTCACTCTGCTTAGTTTAAACATCTCCATTATGCCATTAAAATATTTTCCTTACAGAAAAAGCAGTGTTTCAAAGAAAAAGAAACCCCCTTTATTAAGTAAGCTTGACTGTTGCTGTCAAAGAAAGCATGATTCCTAAGGAAAAGGTCTGAAGAGCATACTGAAGTCACACTTTGCATATGGGTTTTAAGGCTGAATGAGCTACCAGTGAAAAACTCAAACCTTGCGCCTTGGACTAACATCACTTTGCGTTAACAGCAGCACAGGATAGCAATGTGTACTGTCCCTATGACACAGAAGAAGATGTGTATTCCAAGGCAAAGAACAAAAACGGTTGTTCTTACCTGTTTGCTGCGCCTTAGATAGTCCCAAAGCCAACATGCAGGACCAAGGCTGAAATTATAGAATAGGCTTATTCCAAGAAGGTTATGACGTAAGACCTAAGCAAGTCAACATATTTACTGTGGTCTTAGAATGAGACACTTTATTTACTTAAATGTAAGTAAGATCTTATGTTTATCTTTTTGTTTGTTTGACTTTTTGTTTGGGTGTTTTGTTTTTTTAAATCAAAATAATTTTCAAGCAACAGACTCAGTACGTGCTTACCTGATCTCCTCCTCAGGACTGTGATGTCTCCACTGGATTGGCATGCAAGTAGGTGCAGCTACATCATCAGAACATGACAGAGCAAAATTCACTTTTACCCTGGGATAAGGATTCACTTTACTTGCCTAAGCAATAGTACAGAAGAATTGAGAAGGCATCAATTTTCATGTAGCATGTACCTATTAAACATCATTTCACATACTGTGAAAATCAAGACATGCAAATACCTTTTAAATTCAATAACTATTCAAACTTGGCAGAGTTTACAAACATAACTTCCATAAAGAATGCTTACCGCTAAGTTACGAGATGAAATCTCTGCTCTGTAACTTCGAACATCCTCCAAGTCCAGAGTGGCAACCAGCACCTCCTATGGAAAGGCTTCCAACATTAGTTTGATTCTACACAAACAGATAAACAATGTTTGACAGACCTGGACTACAAAAAATGCATAACAAGAACACCTGCAAAAGCAGGAGAGCTACTGTAAATCAGGTCTGGGCAATCTGAGTAGGAAAAAGCCTTGGATCTAGTTGAATAGCATAGTAAAAACACATCTTTTTTAGTCTAGAGACATGGACCAGACCATGGAATGTCTGGAAAGTGTTGAGCATAAATGCAGCTGGACTAATTTCAGCTGTAACTAGCAGCTATAAGTTGAATATATTACCACATCATCAAGTGAAAACTGTGATCCTTGTGCAATCGTTTCTCCATTCATGGAAATCATGGCACAGCCATCATAGTACAGACGATCACCATCGCAGCCTTTCTGGTTAGCTAAAATATATATTCCACCATTCTGGAAGGAAAACAAACATGCAGACAAAAAAAAAATGCTTTTCAGAATAGAGGACCTGAAAAGACAAAAATGTTATTTCTCTGTTCCTGTCCTCCTCGTAATCTTCCTCTGTCTTTACACTGTGAATGATTTATGGCCGGGACTCTCTCCTGTCATTTGGAAAAGTACTTTGCACATGATATACATGACAGAAACACGTAATTACATAAACAAATGTAGTAAATTATCTCTATCCCTTTCACACTGTTGGAAGACAGGAGTCTTCTGTTACTAGCAAGAGTCATCCCCTCAGCCCAAATAGAGGGCTGCACTTCTAAATTGAAATTCTAAGTTCAAATTGAGATTGAGAAAAGCAGAAAGATGATGACAGAAGCTGTGTTTGGATATCTGAGGACAGAGCAGATACTGTTAAATATAACCAAAGCATGTTAAATTACAACGACAAAGCAGTTGTACAAATTAAACATTTTTCACAGTGTAATGTATATTCATTACTTGGGTTTTGTCCCCATCACTGTTAGACAGGATTACAGTCTAATAACTAAATGTCTTCTCTTTAAAATGAACAGAACTTTCAAAGTAGAAAAATGTAATATATTTTAAGTAAGAAGATGACAGGGGGAAAAAAAATGAAGTCCGAGTTTAAACACTGATTACTATTTCCCCTTCCTGATATAGTTACTGGTATTTCTCTAACACAATGTTGCTATGGGAACAAAAATCAAGAAAGAAACTGTTATTTTAAGGAAACAAAACAGACACTTGGGTGGTTTCATACATGTCAGGAAAACAACCCCCTCTTGACCAAATTACAAGCTGGCAACAAGCTGCCAATTCAGTACATAATGCATATGGAGGGAGACTGTTTAGGCACAGACAAATAGAGGGAGCAACCACAGTCACTGGTTGTTTGCCCTTTATGCAGAACGTGCATTCAACAACACCCTTTCAAGCTGGTTACTCTCTGTATGCGGCAGATTCAACAGACAGCTCTTCCCCTATAGCTGATTCAATCAGGGAAGGTAATCACAGGCAAGAAAATAAGAAGCTAACAACAAGGTCTGTCAAGGCCACAACACTCATATAGGAAGAAAATTCTCTGTCCTGTCACCAAAGAGGAGACTGTTCTAAAATAAAATGAGGTACATAACCAAAAAAAAAATTTTTTTTTTTAAGCATGTACCTTTGCTGTGGCAGAATTCACCAAATCCACACGGGTGTGAGCCTTCCGCAGCACATGGTGACTCCCTGAAGAGTTAGTGAAAATTTCCACACCATCAAGTCCCATTTCAATATGAGGGCTGTCAAAGCAAAAGGCAGAAAACGATTCAGCTGGCAATACTATGGCTGTGAATACTGCAGGTATCATTTAAAATCACTGACAAATAAACACATCTACGTCATTGCCAGTTTTGTGTGTGTCTTAGCTCAAACAAGGATAGGACTCTAAAAACATCTCTTTTCTTGCATTGCCTGACTCTTCTGTCAAAGACCAGTAGTGGTTGCAGAGGGCAGAAGGGCTTTTGCTCATTCTCTCCTAAATTAAATGCCTTCTACTTTATTCTACAGAAGCCTGGGTCTCCACAAAAGAGAGAGTAAGACAACTTGGTCTGAAAGGGCAACATTGAGATACTCTTGCAACGTCAGTCATTCCATTCTCCTTCGCTCTTAGTAAATACAAAAGCATAAGCGAACAGAACCATGAGAAGGCAAAGACTTTTACTGGCATTTTTTCCTTTTTCCAACATCAAAAGAAATAAATACTAAAAAAAAATAATAATCACATCTTTGCCTGTAACATACCACGCCTTCTGCAGGTACAAGGAAATGATTGTCTCTAACCGGGAAATTTGGAAAAACATTGGGAACATTTTGTTTATTTTGTGTTAACTGCAACAGCTTTCATGCAACCATATCTCCAACCCCCACCTCGCATCAGCCCTTTGTGAATGGGAAGAACTTCAAATTGTAATGGGAACTAAAATCTTAACAGGAAATACTACTTAAAGGCACTAGCCTTTGCTTTCCATTAGTGACCTTTTGTTGTTTCCTTAGGCATTGTCTGACGCAGGTTAAAAAATAAAGCTAACAGCTAAATAGAAAAAAAAAAAAGTGATACTTCTCAAAGTGATGTTGCCCAGAAGCCTGTGCTCTAGCTTGTGAAATATAAGAGCTCAATTTGTCTGTTAAGCGGAATGCTTTGGAGGACTAGGTCAAAGCCAAAGATAAAAAGAATAAAGTAAATAAAATAAATACTCCCAAATTTTTAAGACTCAGCGCAGTAAGTGGGAATAATACAGGATTATAACTGCTAGCCAAAACTGATACTACAAATTGATACAAAATAACTGTCTTTTGACCCTAAATCAAGTTACAGAGATGGATCCAGAGAGGATATTTCCACCTCAGATTGAACTAAAAGCTGAACAATATCTGGAATGGGAGCACTATAGTTATCTGTCATTTGTTTCCTCAGGTCATCTTCTTCATTTCGCGTCTTTTCTGTATTTCTCTCCTACCTTCTGTTTCAAATGCATTTAGTTTAAGTACCTAAAACTTCTCTTGCCACCCTGCATCTAGCCTCGTGAAGTCTTTCCCATGATGTACTTATTGTTCCTAATTATATTTTAGCTTACTGGGTCTTTCTGAAAGATATACTACCTGGAAGAATATAAGCAGATTTTTTCAAACATTTATTTCAGGCAGGTCGAGGGTATGTTTTAGTCTAGTTTTCACTTCTTCTTCTCCTTTACCTGTTTGGTGCCCAGAGTTCTTCGCATATTTCTGCCCCTAGGCAGGTATCTTCGGTTGCTAGCACTGCATCCCCAAAAGGAACAGTTTCCTGAGAAAAAATAAGAACAACCTCATACACATGTAATAGAAGAATCTATTCCATTCAAAAAGTTTAAATCTAAAAAAAAAAAAATAATATAATTGAACACACTTCTGTGAAATGAGTTGACACAGTATCAATCACGTTACACCTTCCTTCATTTTATACTACGTTTAAGTAGAAAAAACCACAAACAACTCTAAACTTCAAATCTCTGGATGGTACTGAAATTTTTTCTTGAAATTTCTGTGGTATTCAGATCCAGTGCTTTGCTTTAGGACAGAACAACTGCTTTGGAATTAAACAATCTACAAAACAGAAACTGTCTTTTGCTAGGAATCACGCTCATGCTTTAGCAGATAATAACCAAAGTTTTAGGCCCTTCGGAATCAGAAAGGGGTTTTTTTTAATTTATTTTTTTAGCTGAAAAGACATACTCATTTCTAATCGCAAGCATAGATTAACTCAGTACCAGAATTGTGCAGAATAAGACAACCAAGGTCTTGTATATATAAGTAACTGAGGCACATTTAAAATCTACTTGCTTTGCTGCCAAACACTAACATAAAGAAGGTTAAATTGTGCTCTCATTTAACGTAACTGAGACCTATCACTGAAACTTATGAATCTGCAACATGACTGACAGCAGAGCTGGGAATACTATGGTGTTTTATGCCACAGATTTTATTCATTTAAATTGCTGAATCTGGAAGATGCTAAAGTTAAAAAAAAAAGAAAAAAAGTCCTTCACAAACTTACCTGTCCAGTCACTTCCTGAATGATCCTGGGTAGATAATATTCCTCCACATGCCTAAGGAAGGTTTATAGGTTATGAATACATCATAATGTATATGAAAACAGCATAAAAACTGAGACTCATCTCCACATTCTGTCACCTTCTAACATTGATAAAAGAAATTGTACTTCAGTTGCACAGGGCTGTGTATGTTTAAAAATACTTCAAAAAAAAAAAGGACCTTCATACTTTCTGGGAAATTAATCGGAAATGTTAAGATCACAAGCTAGCAACATCTCACATTGCTTCAGAAATACATGGTAAACAATGCTCCATCCTAGCTATAAACTAGACCTAACAAAGGACACACCATGCAAGTGAAATGCCAAATAAAAGTTTCTCTTTTTGCAGTGTTACTACATGAGTAACTCAGAACTCAGCTGGAATCGACTGGGATTAAGAGGACCGATGCTCAGAGGCTCGCTCAGAAGTACTTTACTGAGACAATCAAGTTAGAACCATTCTCTGGCTACAGGATAAGTGCATGGCATGAGAGATGAGCATCAAGCGTATTTTGCAGCATCATAAGGTATGTAGCTTTCATCCACTGCGGTCGTTAACATTCTGACAAAGCTCATCCATTTCACCATGTTTTCCAGTTTAATATTGAGCAGGACGCAGCAATCGAGCAGATAAACACAGGCTCTTCCAATCCTGGACTGTATATAGTTGGAAAGTAGACACAAGGCACATGACTCTACTACACTGGTTGCAGGATCATTCAGCCACACTTTTCCTTCCAGCTCAGCAAATCCGAGTTTGATTGTACTTCAATAAGCTTTCTAACTGAGCTTCAATTACCTAGCTTAGCTGACTCTGCTTTGCTGCTCCCCCTGCAGCAGCACTGATGGATTGCTGTAGAGATTTAAATCCTTCTGTCGAGGTTGCAAACAGCAAGCTGTGTTTTTAAACACAATTTTAACGGTAGCCAGCCTACCTTGCTTTATTCCATGGGGTAAACCATCTAAGTTCCCTGTAGTTTCCTGCATTTGCCAATGATATTTTTGGTCTGATCAGAAGAATTTTTCTTAAAATATAAAACAAAACAGAAAGGGTGAGTTGAGATCTGATGTACAGCCAAACAGGACTAAATAAGAACACTGATTAATAACAACTCTTTTTTCTATTATGATGTACATTAAACAACTAATATATACAATAATTTTAGAAGTTTTTTTCTGCAGACTTAAGGGTTGTTTTTCTTCTGGAGTCTTTCAGAAAGCAGTGGAAATTTAGTTTCTACAAATTCAGAAAGCAAAAAGATAATGGAACACATTAGTTGTGTCTCTAAAATTTAGTAGATAGAAAGACAACTCCATCTCTCTACATAGCACTGAAGAATCTTCCTTGAAGGCCAAACAGGTCTCTGAAAGGATACACTAATGTATTGTCTCACAAAATGCATGAAGAAATACTTACTTATTTAAAAAGATCACTCGACAATTGTAGCGAACGTTCTTGTGCAGAACTGGCCTACAAAAATATGAAGCAGAGTTACCAGTTTCAATAAATGAAACTAAAAAATCCACTTCACTGCACAAAAACTATTTTTAATACAATCCTTCTACACTGTATCCCTAAAGGGAATTAAACAAAACAACATATCAAGTTCTAGCTTCTCTTTAATTCAAACAGTTGTTTGTGAAAATCAGTTACTGACCATACTGTCAGTCTCAGATATGGGAGAGATATCTCAGATATTTCTCAGAGTGACAATCACTGGCATGCCCGAGAAACACAAGCAGAGCAGAAGAATCCCCCTGGCTGGGCTAACTTATGTAATCAAACCTGACTCCCTATGATACTACCAGGCTAGTTCAAAACAAAGCTAGCTTTATGCATTTATATCAATACTAAACCAAGTAGGTGTACATACATTAACTTTACAGTTACAATTTGTCACTGTCAGCACATGACTTAAAATGGTTTCACTGGTTTTGACATACACATATATCGCTTATAAGCATGTTTACCAAAGCAAGTTGCATTATCCCTGACATTCCTGAAAGAGAGTCTATTTATAAAGCCCTTTGTGTTACATGTAATACAAAGTCTTACCCCAAAGCTTACCCATGGCATTAGGGCCCAGCATTAAGGGTCCCAATAAATAACTGTAATTATCCTACTTCTCTCTTGAAGGGCTCAGCCACCAGAAATCTTTGAAAGGATTATCTTTCAGAAAGTGTTTTGCATGTGTATTGGGTTTGCGTGGCAAGATTTTGGTAGCGGCGGGGGTTGCAGGGGTGGCTTCTGCGAGAAGTTGCTAGAAGCTTCCCATGTCCGATAGAGCCAGCAGCAGCCAGCTCCCAGACCCACCGCTGGCCAAGGCAGAGCCCATCAGCGAGGGTAGTAGCACCTCTGGGACAACAGGTACGAAAAGGGAAAAAAAAAAAAGGGCACACAGCATTCTGCAGCCACAGAGAGGAGAAAGAACATGCGAAAACAGCTCTGCAGACATCCAGCTCAGAGCAGGAGCTGCAGGAGACACTCCAGGCACTAGAGCAGAGGTTCCTCTGCAGCCCGGAGTGAAGCCCACGGTGAGACAGGTTATCTCCCTGCAGCCCATGAAGCTCCACGCTAGAGCAGATCTTCACCTGCACTTGGGGAGGGACCCACGCCGGAGCAGGGGGATGCCCAAAGGAGGCCGTGACCCCGTGGGCAGCCCATGCTGGAGCCGGCTCCTGGCAGGGCCCGTGGCCCCGTGGGGAAAGGAGCCCAGGCTGGAGCAGATTTGCTGGCAGGACCTGTGGCCCCGTGGGGGACCCACACCGGAGCAGTCTGTTCCTGGAGGACAGTAGCCCATGGAGGGACCCAGGCTGGAGCAGTTCATGAAGAACTGCAGCCTGTGGGAAGGACCCACATCGGAGAAGTTCATGGAGGACTGTCTCCCATGGGAGGGACTCCATGCTGGAGCAGAGGAAGAGTGTGAGTCCTTCCCTTGAGGAGGAAGAAGCATCAGAGACGTGTGATGAACTGACCGCAGCCCCCATTCCCCGTCCCCCTGCGCCGCTTGGCAGGAGGTGGTAGAGAAATCAGGAGCAAAGCTGAGCCTGGGACAAAGGGAGGGGTGAGGGGAAGGTATCTTAAGATGTGGTGTTAATTCTCATTCTCCTGTTCTGATTTTGACTGGCAATAAATTAAACTAACTTCCCCAAGTCGAGTCTGTTTTGCCCGTGATGGCAACTGCTGACTGATCTCTCCCTGCTGTATCTTGACATATGACCTTTTCGTTATATTTTCTGTCCCCAGTCCAGCTGCAGAGGGGAGTGACAAAGCAGGCACCGGGCGCCCAGCCAAGGTCAGCCCACCGCAGCATGCTGCAGTCCCAGCCATGATCATTAAAAGGGAAAGTGGTGCAGTTCCCAAGGTGTGTTTAAACGTTTGGTGCAGAGCCCTTGCTACCCAGAAACAGAGCAGAGGCAGCATTCCCTGAAGACCTACCGCTTTAGCGTATGTACACAAAAAACTTACATTCCCACATCACAGATAATATCGTGAGCAGCTGGAGACTCCAAAAGCTTTGCCAGAACTTGAAACGAATGCAAGAGCGTGTCAGACTCATAATAGTGATCCGAGCAGCCGTAACCACTGCACATAAAAACATAAAAAATAACAAATTCAGCCAAATCAGCACCAGAGCCAGAGGCCCAGAACTACTTCAGACAAGGAACACCTCACCCACACAGTAATTTATACAGAACATGCAGAAGCAGCGCTGACAGCATTCAGCACTCCGTGGCATTCCCCGGATATCCAAGAGCAGCAGCCAGGGCCCAGGTGGAATTCAAACCGTTACAGTTTCTGTGAAGGAAGACTCGCCGAAATGGGTGGAAAATTATCGGTACAAGTCACGTTTCCAAAACAAGAGAGCAAGGCCTGTGCTTGCACCTACAACGTTCTTCTCGGCACTGACAGCCGCGTGCCTTAAGCGACGCGCGGGGCATTAGAGTACTACGTGGCTGCTCTTCCGTCACTAATCGGGAAGGTATCGAACCCCGAGCCGGCAGCGCTCTTACCAGATCTCGAGCTCCGGCCCCAGCCGGTACCGGGCCCCTCGGCTCTTCGCGACGTCGATACCTGGAAAAGAGTTGGATTAAACACCAGCCGGACACTCAGGACCGGCGCGGCCCGGCCCGGCCCGCGGCTCCGGGCTGCATAAAACAGACACGGCCTCCGCCGCTGCCACGGCGAGAAACAGGCGGAGGAAGGGACGTTTCCCCACGGCCGGGGGCACCCGCGGAGCAGCCGGTACCACCGCTCCACTCACTTCTCACAATCCTCTCCAGGTTGCCCTCAAAATCCAGAGCCCACTGGTTGAGGGCGCAGGTGGCCACGGTCACCGCGCGGCCCATAGCTGCCCCACCGCCTCCCCCGCCGCTTCCGGGGCGGCGCCGGGGCCGGCAGGCCCTTCCGTTCCGTCCCTCCAGGCGGGCCGGGCCATTCCGTTCCCTCTCTCCCGGTGAGCCGCCGCCGTCGCGGGGCTGAAGGCCTCCCTCGGCTCGGTGGGGCTGCCGGCAGCTCCCGCCTCGTGAGCGTAGCAGATGTAGGCTGCGTTGCGAGCTGCTGCCGAGCCCCCGGTGTGGCTCCTCCGGCGGCGTCCCCTGCTGCACCCGCTTACCCGGTGTCCGCCGTTCTGTCACCCCTGACCCCCCAATAACGGGAATGCAATCTTAGCCCTTTTTTTTAATAACCCTGCAGCTTTTCAGAGACGTCTCTCAACAGACGCTCAGAACGCGAGCGCTGCGGGCGACGGGAGCCGCATCCGAAGCTTGGCGCGTTATTCACGTTTCGGCAAACCCCAAAGCAGCAGGGGCCTTCAGAGCCCGCTCTCCCGCCCCTCGCGTATTTGGCTGCCGTGCGCCTCCTCACTGCTGGGATCCTAAGTGTGATATGTCCTAAATCGCCTCCTTTGACGCCAGTTCCCTTTCTCTCAAAAACTTTGCTCTTCTGAGCGATCCTTCCCGCGCGCTGGCTGAATCGCGCGTGCCCGCCTTATCGGTTCTTCTCACGGGAACGGCCACGCACTACGCCTTCCCCTTGCAGTTACAACCGCCCTGAGCGATACGTCCGTCCCCGCTACTTTACGGGCTCAAGCCGACCCGCCTTCCCTAGCGGCTCTCGCGGGCGTCCCCGCCACCGCCGCTCCTGCGGCACCGGGGGCGGGCGACCCTGCCGCCGCCACGCCCACTCTGTCTCCTCAGTCCATGGGTTGAGCGCGTTCCACCAATGGGATGACGCGGAGTGGAGCGGAGCGCGGCGAGGATTGGTCAGGGAGGCGGGGCGGGGCGGAGAGGCGTCGGCGTGAGGAGAGCGGTGCCGCCGCCCTCGCCGGTTCAGGGTGAGGTGTGCTGTGGGGGTCTCTTTTCCACAAAAGGAGGGCTGCTTTGGGCAAAGCGGCGCCGGACGGCCTGTACCGGCCAGCTGCCCCTGGTAAGTTGTGCCTGCATCGCCTCCCGGTAGCGGGCAGCGTCTGCCGGACCGGCGGCCCGCCCGTGCGCGGGAGGTTCGGGCGTGCGTACCTTCTTGAGAGGCATGTCGGGCCTTGGCCCTTCGTGGGGCTGGACGGGAGTGTTTGCGGCGCCGTCGGCGCGGTAAGTGTCCCCTGGCTCCGGAGGTTGTTTTTAATTTGCGGCCCGCCCTCCCCCGCCCCCCTCGCAATTACATTCTCCTCCCGGTGGTACTCCCCGGGGTACCCGTGTCTCGGTTGGGGGCCTCGCCATACGGGAGGGTGCCGCCCTCTCTGCCTGCACGAGTCTGCTGAACCCCTTCTGGGCCGCCCGCTGATCTGTTCCTCTCCTGTGCAAGCCGCGGGGCTCTCTGGAATATTGCATCTCGGCTAGGCATTTTCCTTTAAAGTATATATTCATGAACAGGACTCTGCCTTATTATTGTAGAATAAAATCTAAAACTGGGGTTTTTTGCCACACTCCTACCTGACTGAGATTCGCTTTAGTAAGTCCAGAGCATGCCAATGAAAAGCATCGAATCCATGTATTATTATTGCTTGAAAGGACTTCATGTGACCTTTACTCTCTGAACTGTACGTTAGATATGTGGCTTAGGCACTGAATGGGGAGAGCTTCCAAGTGAATTGTGTGGTTGGTGTGATTATTCTTTTAACATAGCACGAGCAGTAATGCAGTGCTTCATTAAGCGCTGAAGTTTGGGCTCAGAGGAAGAGCGCATCTCTGGAGTTCTCTGTGCAAGTAATATTTGCATTGTGACATTTGCTTCAGGCTCTCATAAGAAGCTGACTAAGCAATATTTGGGGTGTGTTTAGTGGGGTGACAGGAAGCTTGCATTTATAGAAATT
>NC_138579.1:67443893-67491393 GCF_964289735.1 Phaethon aethereus | reverse complement strand
CCCCTCCTTCTCCCCATCTCCCTGGAGGGACGCGGGACCCGCTGCGGAGCTCATCACGCCCAGCCAGAAGTGAGAAGCCCTCTTTGGTTTTTATTTTGTTTTGTTTTGTTGTTTTTACAATAGTTTTTCCATAATAACGAAAGCAAGAATAACTTCAAGTAGGTAGACGGAAATATAGGAGGAGGAAAATGGAAGAGAAGAAAGGAGAGGAAGGGGAGTGAAAAAATAGCTATTGGCAGTCATTTTTGAAACCCTTTTCAATGCTTCACAGAAGTTTTTAGGAAAAATTTGGCGCTTTTTTTTGTTTGTTTCTTGCACATGTGCAATTTGCTTACAACTGAGAGAATGCAGTGATAGCCACATTATAGAAAGTCATCTGTATACGATAGATTGGCAGGTAAAATTAGATGTTGGCAGATAAAAGGATAAACGGGAAAAAAATGTGTTAGGCATATTATGGCTTCAGCCACGTAATTCATTGGCGAAAATTAAGTTCTCTGGCTGCTGATAGAAGATTAATAAAATTTTCAGGGAGCTGCCAGTAAAAAATAGTATTTTGCTTGATGTATACATGGAAATCCAGCACAGAGCATGTGGTGTTCTTGTGGCTAATGAATTCTAAAGCAAAGCCGGGGGCTGGATACACGCAGAAACTCCCCGCTGCAGGGATTTTTGGCACCATTGTGTGCCTCTGTGGCTGAGACAATGGGAACGATTTTATGCTAATCAGCGGAAATAAAATGCAACATTTTGGTACAAGAGAAATTAGCTGACACCAGCACTTGAACTTTTCGAAGCAGAAGTCTTGGTTTGTGGGTTATCAAAGTGGATAACGCTGTGAGGCACTTCAAACCTACAGCAAGTCCTGGCAACTGGAACATGTGCAAATTTTTTATTTTCCCTGTTCGTTTATTTTTTTGGCAACTGGAACATGTGCAACTGTTTTATTTTCCCTATTTATTTTTTTCCTTTCTGGCTGTAGTATCTTAGGGGATATAAACTATGTCTTGCTTACAAAAACTTATTTCTTCTTTGGATGGAAGGATCTACAACTTTCACATGCTTAGGTTAAACGTCCTGCTTAAGGGTACTTAAAAGTGATTGATAATAGGTCCTCAGAAAACAAATAGAAAATCAGAGGCAGTGGCAGAGAAAGGTCAAAGGCAAAGGGCCAGTGGGGGTGAATGTGGTCAAGTAATCGGGGGTGATAGGCAGAGGCGGCTGCATGAATGTATGTGTGTGGGGAAAACTTTCTGTTGGATTTGCCTGTAAGTTCTTCAGCCAGTTCTGCTGCCAGACCAGAGCTCTTCCTGGACATTTACAGCTAACCCCTGGGTAACACATGTGAAGTAGGTTAAGTGAATATTATACATCCTGCCGTGTTGCACATGGAACATTGTAGAGAGACACATACACACAGAAAATTATATCGACTTTTTTTTGCCTTGCAATGAAACTTCTGCTTAAAGAAATAATGAAATAAGTAAGCTAAGGAATTACTTGTTACAGTTTTTGTAAGCATGCTACTTGAGTTGGTATTCATGATTTAGGGAGGCAAGGTAAGCAGGAATCATGGGCTCGATGCACTGGAACGGGAGCATGAACGAAGTCAAATACTGTTGTTTAAGACACCAATCTCCTGGTAGAAAATGAGCATTCTGTGAAAAAGGTTTTTTGTCAAGAGAGGGCAGACCCTGAAGTCAAGGTAGATGGCTTCAGGGAAATTACCTGATGCGCAGTTCTGCTTTTCAATATCAAGACACATAAATTGAACCATGGAGTTACTTAAAATGTAGGGGCAGAAATATGGAATGAGCTAATATCTTTGATTAAAAGAAGTTACCCACCCTCTGTGAAACCGATATTCCCAATGGATCTGCTTTTGTGGTAGATATGGTTTGTCTAACAAAGCTTTTCTGGGATAATTTGTGTTAGCTTGTGCTGAAGTGTTTACCGCTAGCAACTTTTAGCAGCCCAAAGAGTGTAGAAGTGCTCTGATTATATGGTAATAAACTACATCTGAATGTCCAAATGAATACAGATGTTCAGCCACTAGTCTTGCATCTCATCCAAGAAAAAAAATTCAGAAATAATTCCTAAAAATAAGATCTTTTTCTGGCAAAAATAAAGGCTGTCTGAGAACACAACACAGAGAGTGAGAGTACAGTTTGCAACACTGGGATCAAAGAATATGAGTGGAATTGGTTGAAAAAGAATCTTAAAATATATGGAGCATTTGTGTGTGGTCCACAAAATTCAAAGGGCTTTTTTCATGGCACTAGTCACTTTATTGCTTCATCAATAAAATGGGAAACACTTAAATTGATAAGCAAAAGGAAAAAAACCCACAGTAATAATGATCTTTTAAAAAGGCCACTTTATTAAAAACATGTCTTTCAAAGTACTTTTGACTAATTTGTACATGATGAAAAACACACTTTGTAGACACAAGAATATAAACAAGTTTTTGATTCTATAAATCAAAATTCCTGTTCCTTGTGTTTGATAAACTGAGCAAGTAGGAGAGGATTTATATCTCTATAGTGTAAGCCAACACGGGTTTTGCGAGACTACAGTTCTGATGGTGGGAATACATATAGATAAATAGATACTGAGATACATCTAACAGCAACTTTGGAAATGGTTTTAAAAATGTTTCTCCAAACTGCAAGCTGGGACATATGACAGTTTTCCTCTGACACTAGGACAGGGCCCATACTAGGCGCGGGTGTATTATATACTGTTGGAGATGACGTCTTTCAGCTCAGCAATACTCAGGTTACTGCCTGTGGAGTTATAAAAGACCATGACACCCCCCCAACCCTCTTGAAATAAATGAATTGTGTCTACCTAATTACTTCTTAAGTAAAATCTTTATTTTGTTGATGCTTTGATTGACTTGTTCAGGATTTTATCTTGTATGTGAGTAGCTCAAAGTTCTTGAAGTGAAAGACCCTCTTTGTGAAAGACCTCAGATGGCCTCAGGTGCTGGTGTGATAGACATAGTATATGAAAAGTTTTTCTCTCAATCCAACTAAGTTCAGTAGCATCAGAGGTGACAGGCAGGAAATACGTTCATGCTTACATTTTTGCATTGTAAGACCAATATTATTGAAAAGTTTCTTAAGCTTCCCATGCAGGTTAAGGATTAAACCTTCAGGATTAAACTTTCATAAATCACTTAATAACAATCTTTTTTTTATGCATCAGTGAGTTGTTAGCAGTACATGCAAAATGCCTTTTGGAACTTGGATTTTTTTAGTATGGACATTTTAGTGTTTATTGCTTTTCTTTAGAGAAATTGCTCATTTTTTCATTCACCTCACATGAAACTTAACTCCATAACCAGAATATTTATAAAATCGATCACATCCTCATTCTCACTTCTCCCCAAACTCGCTGAAAGAAAAGAAAAACAAACTCTTACTTAAGCAGAAGTAGAAGAGAATCTAGAAGTCCTTGAAGTCCACTAGGTCTAACATAGTGTTGCAAAGAGGGCAGAATATGGCCTTTATGTAAGCTAAACTATGCAGCTTTTGTGCTTGCCGCTGCACAGAAGTATACAAAGAATGTGTGTGCGAAGGGTGTAATGGTCTGAGGTTGCACTTTGGGGATGGCGAGTTCAGTTGTCATCTGTTCTATGATGCAGCAAAATCCTTCTGACCCAGAACTTGATGTAAATTGAGTTAAAACTATCTCCGCTTTCCCAAGATTTGAATTTTTCCCTATGGTCCACATTTTCTGAATATAGCATCCAGGGAGCAGAGCAAGAAGAGGTGCAAGAAAAGGGCAAGGTCAGGAATGGGGATAAACACGAAGCTTCCAGGTTACTTCAGTTTAATTTAAAACTCAGCAATTATTGTTTTCTTACCCTTAAGTCTTCCACCTCGCTCCCAAGGCGAGTTTATTTGAACCTAGTCCATCACACAAATAAAGACAGCCCTTGTATTTTAAAGAGGTGTCATGTAACTACTTCTCCTAGCCGCCCGGCAGTGAAGGAAAACTGGGCTTCACTGGGCCTCCTTCCCTCTGGAAGAAAGAGTGATGGATGTGGGTACACAAACATATGCGTCCATGCCTTCTGCATCCTGCTTTGTCAGCACTTGCCACACTAACGCGGCTCCTGGCGACCTCTGCTTCCTTCAGTCAAGACCAAGGAAAGCTCCGAAATACAGAAAAGAAAGGTTTTTTCACTTGTGCGTGCTGTACAAGTAAACAAAAACAGAGGCTAGAGGTGAACTTTCTTGTGTTTGTTCATTACGTTATTACAACTTTTTTTTAAAAAGGAGGTGCAGAAAATAGAAGAAGAATACTTATATCTTATCCGTGATTGATTTTTTTTGTGTGATACCGACAAACTGTAAGAGCAATAGTCGACACTTAGAGAAGAATCTCTTTTGAGTTAGAGATATCAAAATACATTGTGTTCAGTATCATTCTTTTCGGGGCCGCTCCGAGCCTTAAAAGAATTGCCACTTTTGCAGTCAAATCCAAGTAACATCTGCTCTATGCAACCAGTCAATATTGTGGAAAAGTTCAAAGAATGAAGATCATTAGTAGTGTCAGCTTTACAACCAGAAGGTAATGGCATTAAAGTGAGCAAGTATAATACCCAACAATACCAGGCTCATTAACCAGTGATTTATCATGATGAAAAGACCTGTTTAACCTTTAGTCTTCACATGCTTTCTGTTTTTAACAAAAAGACCTATTATTTCTAGTTGTCAAGTGATAATTTGTGGGTTGTTAAAGGGATGTATTAAATTATACTTTAAACGATTATACACAATTACACAAATATTGCTTTTGCAATGGGGTAAGTTGAAGCTAATATGATTTTTTTTACCCCTTCCTCTTTTAATTTTGTTCATCCATTTGGAAAGTAAAATGAAGGCATTATATATATATATTAAGGATATCAGTATGTAACTTTTAAGCAAGTTAAATCAAGTTTGATGTGCACAGCAAATGACAATGTCGTTTCACAGAGGCAGCAAAATCCACACAAAATATTCTGAGGGTTGTATATACCATGCAGAAAGCTTGTTCTTGCCTCCAAAGAAACAGGTTCATGTTTATTTACAGCTGACTGTCCTGTAAAGCTATCTTTCTTTCAGCCCTATGCTAGCATGTTTCATTAATCTAATTTAATTTTTCTTGGAAAGGAAGCACTGTTGAATCTAGACAGCTTTTGATAGTTGCCGTTTAACCTTGTCTGCAGCAGATCAGCCGATACAACTTACTCCGACCTACAATATCTGTGCCTTGCCAGCAATAAGCCTCTCTAAAAATGCCAGTTCTGTCAAATTGTGCCAAACTGTAAGATGACTTTTGTGATGTAGACAAACATCCATCAAGGGTCGGAAAGACCACAAAACTCATTTCAGATCTAGTTAGATCACTTGTGATCCAATTCAGATTTACATTGCAGGTCGCTACGAGCACCATGTCATCTCTTGTCTAGTTTCACATTTTTTCTATCTATCTATTTGGTTGTCTGTCTATCCTTAGTATAATACAAGAAGAAATTTATAACTGATTCGGTAATTCTCCAAGTATTTCTGTAGACAAAGAGACTGTAGACACAAACTAACCTGCACAAGCAGATAAAATAGAATGATTGTGGACTTCACACCTGGTTTTTGCACCTATCTTTTGGATGTCATACATAGAGTGTATTGACATTTCATACACAAATTTGAGAAAAGCTAGCCAGCATTTAGGAAGTTAGTAGGAACAAAATGATATTGTTGAACATGGTAGTAGAGCGATCATATGCAGTAGTCAAAATGAACAAACTGGAAGGATTTTCTATTCTATTTGTAGGTTTTGTGATTTTACAGTTGGAAGGCAGTTTGATAATTTACAAATAATGCAGTATTTGTGACAGAGTTCTTCTGAAGTAGGTATGTAATTGTAACACCTTTGAAATGAACATAGATGTAAGACATTTTCTTTCCCTAAGCTTTATTAACATGGATTTTTATCTATTATTGAGAAAAAAGTTAGGTACACTTTTTAAATTACAGAGACTCTAGAGCTATAGATCTCTGTAGATATTTTCTGTATAGGTATCTGTAGATATCCTCTTTCTCTGCTTACTTGGAATCCTAAAATGTTGATCTCTGAGGTGAGTGTTATATAAATTTTTGGGGAAAACACTGAGAATGTTTCATTCTTGGTGATGCTGACTCTCATCTCCTTGGTGGTCACTTCTAGGTCTGGATCAGCATTTGGGGATGCATTACTATATACCAATTTGGCTGTAAAATAGTCTTGTTTGTCAAAAAAATATTTGAAAGTCTTGCTGTATTTGAGAAAACGTTTGGACTAAAAATAAGCTATAGTAATCCTTTTTTATCCAGCATTGTAGTAATAGTATATTTGTTCATAGTTTCTCCTCAATCCAGCAAAAATCAGATCTTTGACTTCCTTCTGCCAGGTGACTGCTCTAAGCACCATGGCATAAAACAATGGAGAAGTTGAGGTGAGCTTCCCTTCCTTCTTGTAGGTGGTGCTTCACTATGTATTAAATAAATATTCAGTGCATTAAATAAATATTCAAATATAGGAAACGTAAAATAAGACTCGAAGAACCTCATGATTAGGACACTGGTCTCAGAGACAAGATAATCCTCACACTGGCTTCAAAGATCGTTGACTCTTTATGCACAACGGAATTGCAGTAATATATGAGAGACTGGCAATCATACAGTATCCATGTCAGCATGTATCTTGGTTGTTTCAGTGCTTTCTGTAGAAGCTCTTCAGGTCCTTCCGAGAAAGGGAAGGATTGAAACCAAATCTTTTGAGTGGCCGACCTAATTACTAGGCTCCTGAAGGGGCTGCAGACGTATGTCAGTCAGGATTTCTCTGAACATACACTTTCTCTTTACTGTTTTCCTTCTTTTTTTTTAACATATGCTTCATTGCAAAGCATTTAATTTTAGCTCTGAATGTTTTTTGATATTTTTATGCTTTATTTTTCATCAGGAAGATCAAAAACCCCCTGAACCTGAACTGTACTCTTTATATCAATTGAGCTGAAAAGTCAATTACTTGCGCGTTTGAGAGGATCGGGCTCCTTACAGAAAACAGTGCTTTTATTAGTAGGACTAATTCTCAGTGCTTTCCCAACGATCTAGTAACGCATGTGGATCCTTCCTTCTTTAGGCAACAGTGACTGACTTCTGTGGTTGCTGCAGGACGCAGCAGTTTGGGTGAAATTCAGGCCCCATCGAAATTTTGCCATTGACTACTATAGGAGCAGAGTCTCAGCTTTTGTCTTTCCACCGCAGTCCGATGGCGAGGGGGAGGGTAGGGAGAGACACATAAGCCTCTGAAGAAAAGGAAAGAGAAGCCAACTTTTTTTTTTTCTGTATAGTTATAAGATTTGAGCGATTGACTGCAATATCTTTAAAAAAGGGAAAGGATCTCGTTCTCTTGGTTTGCAATTTTGCCTGAAAATAGAAATTTCCATACATTTTTGCCTGTGGAAAAAAGCTTCCGGTGCAATATGTGAGTATGTATAAAATTGTCATTTTCCTCTGAAAACGTGGGAACTATCCAAATCTTGTGTTTGGCTTTGAAAAATTTGTGAGTTATCTAGTTTGTGAATTCTTACAGGGAAGAGGGAAAAAGCAAACGAGAAGAATTTTGTAGGTTCAGGTTTTGTATGCAACTATTTGTAGCACTCCAGTGGTTATAGCAGATTAGTTTCACAGCTGTAACAAATATTTGCTCTTTCTGGTTCTCTTAGTTCCCGAATGTTCTGTTTCTTACAGATCAGGCTGTTTTAGGGTATGTTATCTCAGAGATAACCCACATGTACAAGTGCTTTCCTAAATCTGGGTTGAAATATGCACGACTGAACCCTGTGAGGAAATAGGGTGTATGAGATCAGAAGCAGCATGGTGCCTGTAGTAGGATTGTTGGGAAACTGGATTTTTCTTCAGGGATATCTATCCAGTTAGATGGATTTATGATAATTTTGCAACACTGAAAAATGGATATTCTATTCTTATTGAGAAAAAAAATATGTTGTAAGAGTTGATTTTATTTGGTTGTTTTCAGTCTTACTTGGTCTAATAAACCAAAATTGTACCATAAACAGAAGTAAAAGAAAATTACTAGAAGACACCTAGAAAATGAAAAAGATGGATGTATTTGAAAGATACGTTGTGCAACTGCTTTCAAAGAGAGCTTAAAAGCAGCACGGAAATAAGCGGGCTCAGCGGCTTGGCACGTCACGTAGTGTATATCTACACACACATTAAAATGCACTCGGTCTCAGAACGGGCTTTCTCCGCTCCCTCTACCCCGCTCCCCCCGCCCCATTCTGCGCTGCCTAACAAAAGATTTTCAACAAAAGAAATTCTTCCTGGTTTGTAAAACAGTTGTGTAAAACTTGGACTGTAAAGCCACAGTTGACTGCTTTAATGTGGAACAGTTGGGAGGGTGGGGAATCGCTGGCAGGTTGGGACGGGACACAGCAATGGTGCCCCTATTCTGTCGAGGGTCTACTTAGTCACACCACCTGCTCCCCCTATTCTTTCAAAGGCAAACCAGTCACGACAGTATGAACAGACGGATGTTTAGCCTCAATACCTTGGACACACGGCACCAGACGGAGCAAGAGGAGTTAAGAAAAGATAAATTAAGTGATCAATAAAGATAAGGGACCTGTTTAGCAGTAAATGGTGGGGACACAGCAGACAGAACAAGGGGTGAACGTGTGTTAAATAATGCAAGTGTGTGTTCAGCTAAACTCAAACTTTTCAAATCCATGTATTGTTCCCCAAAAAGCCTTTTTTCCCCAGTGTTGGTTAATTGTGTTTTAGGTAGATGTAAAGTGTCTGTAGGCACATAGGGGCTCCCCGATATAAGTCTCTTCAGAGTCAGCTGTGCCCTTTGGCACTTGGCTGGAGTGTGAGGAAGGGGGAGAGGAACGGGGTCTGTGTCTGGAGCCGAGTCAGTGATCTATTTGCACGTCCCACCTTTGTGACATAAGGGAAGGTTATGGTAAGGAGCAACGAAGTTCTGATAAAGAACAAGTAACAGTGCTTTGACAGCTGATTGACGGTTAAGTGTTGAGCTTATTTTAACTGGCTAGCTCACTCTTCTTGTTCTATCCTTCTGCTTAGCATAGCAAAGGTCTTGACTTCAGGCTTAGACTGCTAACCCTACTGTAGTTTAAAAGGAAGATATAAAAACCAATCTACAGTCTTGCATCACCTTCAGCGTAAAAAAGCTCGCAGTTGAGTAGCTGCAGGAAAACTGTGTAGTTTTACGTACCAGTAGTCTGCACCACGAAGAAAGTTCTTCCACCTGTTGATGGTTACAAAAGAAGTTACCGATGTAAAGGATCATGCCCAGCCCAAATGTGAGTTGTTTTTTTAATACGAGTATGTCTCTTGCTCTCCTGTAATGCCCCAGAAAGGAGGTGCTTGTCTCTCTGGAAGATTCAGGGTCGAGGCAATTAAACCCTTTACTGTGATATAACTGATGGTGCGTCTTACTGTGCCTCAACTACTCCGTGGTAGCAGCATACGAGGGAGAAGCTACTTGGTTTTTAGCAAGGGGGAACCCTGGAGTAAATGTAGGCATAGAGAAAGGTGATGTGACGCATTGTAAGTTTATAACTTTGCCAAGGCACATTGTTCTTGTGTTTAGGCCACCAGTATCACCCACTCAGTTGGGAAATTGCACTTTCAGTACTACTAATCTTAGAATAGAATAGTTCAGTTGGAAGGGACCTACAACAATTATGTAGTGCAATTGCCTAAGTGTCAGCAAGCAGCATGTTCGGTGGGCTAGGACCTCGTGGTGCTCTCAACTCTCACGTTATTTGGTTCAAAACCCAAATAATAAAATTACTTACCTGTTCCAGTCCATTAAGTTGATTAATCTTTTCTGCTTGTTGTAGTCCCAATATGATTAAAGACATTTAATTGCCAGACCACACTAAATAGGCTCTCCTGATTGCACTTCATCTAGTAGATCATACAGGTCCTGTGGCCTCAGCTCCCATCCTTGCCATTATTTTATTCGTGTACTTGTTGTGTAACGCTAAAACAATGATGCTGTACAATAAATAGTGAAGTGCTCTGAGTTTTTAAGGTGTCACTCACCAAGATATTCCAGGACGTGAAAACTGAATTGTAGTGGTGCAATGGGGCACAAAATCCATTTTTCTGTTAGAAAGGTATATGAAAGTCTATTCCTTTTCACGAGGCAGAAGAAAACGCAGACCCCTAGAAGTCACTGATAGGTAGACTTAAAGGACAGGGAGAAACAGCTGACTCAAAAAGAATAATTTAATCAGCCTTGGTGACTTGGTGATGGCTTGTAAGTGCAGCTGAGCCTCAGCTGTTCTCTCTAGTGTCATCCTGAACCGACACTTTGATTTTCCTTTTAGAGCTGAAATGATTCTCACTGAGTGTCCTCCACAGCTGATCCTGCGCAGCTGTGGGGACTTGGGCAGTGGGAACCCATTTCCTGAGGGGAGAGGGGCCAGCACAGCTGCATGGAGACAGCTGTTACAGTCGGGTGGTTCTCATCACTGTGAGGATGGAGGTGCCCTCCACAAACCGTCCCAGCACTTCATGTCACAACAAGATACCTCCAGCCACCCTGCCTGTTCCACAGCAAACCATTCATGAAAACCATTTCCACAAGCCTGTGGCAGTACTGGCCAGCTCAGATTGGGAAGCTTCCTATGCTCCAGGTAGTGCTACTGCAGCCCTTCTCTGATGGCCACAGCAGGCAGTATAGGCTCCAATGAGAGCTGGCTGCTTAAGGGCCTTGCACAGTGCAGGATCCCTTTATTTTAACAGCATCCTGGGTGTATCAGCACTAGTGTGGCCAGCAGGAGCAGGGCAGCGATCGTGCCCCTGTACTTGGCACTGGTGAGGCCGCACCTCGAATCCTGTGTTCAGTTTTGGGCCCCTCACTACAAGAAGGACATTGAGTTGCTGGAGCGTGTCCAGAGAAGGGCAACGAAGCTGGTGAGGGGTCTGGAGCACAAGTCTTAGGAGGAGCGGCTGAGGGAACTGGGGTTGTTTAGTCTGGAGAAGAGGAGGCTGAGGGGAGACCTCATCGCTCTCTACAGCTACCTGAAAGGGGGTTGTGGTGAGGTGGGTGTTGGTCTCTTCTCCCAAGTAACCAGCGATAGGACAAGAATAATGGCCTCAAGTTGCACCAGGGCTGTTTGGATTGGATATTAGGAAAATGTTCTTTACTGAGAGAGTCGTGAAGCATTGGAACAGGCTGCCCAGGGAGGTGGTGGAGTCATCATCACTGGAGGCATTCAAAAAATGTGTAGATGTGGCACTTTGGGTCATGGTTTAATGGTCATGGTGGTGTTGGGTTGATGGTTGGATCTGATGATCTTAGAGGTCTTTTCCAACCTTAATGATTCTATGATTCTATTTTCAGCATACATGGGTTTTATTGATTATGAGAGTTCTGGGATAAGGATGGAAAATGAGGGTCACCTGGAGAATAAGCCTTCCACCCATTTTATATGTGAGCCACAGGACACTGTAGGGATACCTGGTTATATGCCGTAGTGATGGAAAGCCGGATAAATGCTTGGAATTACTCCAATGCCTGTGGAAGTTAATTGCTCTGGGCCAGTGTTCTTGATACTGGTCCTTCACCTTTACGCAGCCAAACTTTTTTTCCCCCCTTTAATGAGACAGTGGAGCTTTCTTCCAAGGTGTGTTTCTTGGCAGCCCAGAATCCCAGGGCTCAGCTGTGCTTTGGAGACCTGCCTAGGTTGGACTTGTAACAGTACTTCCCCACTTGTATTTTTAATCATTTGGGGGGCGGGGGGCAGTGGTGGTAAAGGAGAAGGTATGAAACAAAGAGAGTGAGGAGTGAGGAATATGAATGGCTGCTTGCAGTGTTTTTAAACCCCAGTGCCATGTCACGGTAGTTCTTGAAAATAGGATGGTGACGCTGACTAGGAACAAAATAAATTGTCAAAGCTGCCAGAAATTTAAAATATTAGCAAATAATGCAAAATGCTTCCACTTTTAAAAGTGATTTCAGTCTTCACACACAAAGGTTTGAAGTGGGGAGAAAAACAACCCCCTGCCCTCATTCTGTACTTTTTATGTCACTATTTGCAAGGAACATCATCTGTGGCAAAACCCGGCATCAGAAATTTCTAAAATAAGGTTTCTTTCACACTTTTTGAGATTAATTAAATGGACAAATAGACAACAGCTCTGTGTGAGTCAGGATCTTCTCTTGATTTCAGATTTGGGCCCTGTTAAGCATAAGCATGCGATGAGGATTTTTTTGGTTCTCTTTCAAACCAGCAGCAGTGTTGAGATGTCTGCATGTACGCTAAATAAAAGCGACAGAAAAATGTTCTGTGCAGGCGGTACGGTGACAGTGCTGTAATGAACGTGGGTTGGCTGGAGACCGTTGTTTTATTAGGACCTGATCCTTGGGGGTACGGAGTGACTTCAGCAGCAGGCAACTGCTGTCTGCTTCGTGCAAAAAGAACATAATCTAACCACATACCCACAGACTCCATAAAAGAGACCCCTGGTTTGGTAATTACCTTGATACATTCTGTGATTAATGATTTGCATCTGTGGGATTATCATTCATGAGCCTGGCAATGAAGCTGTTTATGAGAGATTTTATAATTCCAACTCCAAGAGCAGCACGGTACATTAGTGTTGGTACATCAGCTAAATGTGCGTGCAGCATCATAAGATGATTCAAACAAACAACTGGGAGCATTATTACATGCTCTGGAATTTACCACAGTGCAGCCACAGCATGATTAATTTGGCAGCCTTCTCCTACTGCTCATTGCAGTCATTTTAGAAGACTGTGGGTCTTTTTCCACATAAAGTCAGCTTGATAATAAGATGTATCCCATGAATAAAGCGTGTGATCCTTAATAATTATGATAAGCTACTCCAAATTTATCACAAATGCTTATCAAAAAATGTTGAGTTGAAGAAGGGCTGAACTTCCTTCACTTTGGGACGCAAAGAACACCCTTGTTTTCCCGCAAGTCATTTCATTAATTTCAATAGTTTGTTTTCCTGAACTCCATGGAATATGCATTCTGGATTTCAGTTTTTATTTTCTGGAAGGGCACAGCTGTAGGGTGGCCTGAGGGCTTCCCTCCAGTGAGAGGACTTTGGGACTCCTTGCTGTCTGTCTTCTGCAGACAGAGCCCTTAGGCCATTTCTGAAGCCACCAAGTACTTTTTTATTAATCTCTCTAGACTAGAGCTCCCTATATCTTTCACAGCCTGCTGATTTATTTCTTCTACTTTCTCCTACCTCCCTTAGAACCATAGAATAGCCCAGCTTGGAAGGGACTTTAAAAAATGCTCTGGCCCAGTTTTTCATGGCCTGGATGGTATTATCTAGTACCCTCTCCAAACATGTCTTGAAAACGTCCAGCGATGGGGACTCTACCACATCCCTGGGGAGGGTGTTGCAGCGAATGATTGTTCTTACTGTAAAACATTTATGTTGGCATGAAACCTTTCCTGATGCAACTTCTGCCTGTTGCCCCTTGTCTTCTCCATGTGGCTCCTTGTGAAGAGAGCACATGCGCTCCTATGCTTTCAGTGAGTTGGATCAAGGCACTGACCCATGGAAATCAAAACAAACCCCAGTCCTCAAATCCTCAGATTTTCTTGGAGCTGGATCGGTTCCTGGATCCAGCTGGACACGTAAGTTAAAGCACCAGAAGCTGAAGGAGTGCAATTCAAGGAGGGAATTGGTGCCAGAGGTGAAGCGTACTGCAGATAGTTGGTTTAAGCCAGTGGGACCACAGCTGTTCATGGTGAGCTGCGCTGGCTCTCTGCGCTTACTTGTGAGCTCACTTGTAACGGTTGAGCTTTTTCTCTTGTCCGTATCCAAATTCTCAGGAGACATTTCACCTAAGCTGTAGTCATCTTCTTTGTCTGAAGGTGGATCAGCTGGAATAGAAATTTCATGATCCAAGGCTGGAGGAGCCTTGGCCATGGGACCAGGAGACACAGAAGCGGAGACTGTGTGAGCAGAGTTCACATAACTAGGAGGCCCTGAGACCACAGGCTGTGGGATGTGATCCCATGGGAGCCGAGGGCATAGGAGTTGAAGCTTAGGGAGTGGAGGCCATGGGACTGAAGGTCACAGGGTCAGAGGCCATGGAATCCAAAGCCACAGTTATGGAGAACACACGAGTAAAGGTGCTGGGAGCAGAAGCCATGGGACGGGTGGCCACAGAACCAAATTCCACAGGAGTGGATAAGAGGATGAGAGACCAGAGGCCACGGAATGGGAGAACATGGGACTGAAGGTTGTGAGACATTTACTTTATGTTTTGTATTTTGCAGTATAATCAACTATAATTTAAGAGGTTACTTTACATCACTAAGATCTATATATAATACCAGGTGGGATTTCGTAGGCAATGCTTTCTAAAAACATGGGTGCTTATTTCGTACTCTCTTTTTTTGTGTAATCCAGTAAGATGTATTAGCAAGCTAATGTTCTGACTGGCTTATTTATGGTGTCATTTCTCTTGCACTGAGATGTTTAGACAGTAATTTGTAGTAAATGGTGAAGCCGAACCTGGGTGTGTTCTCTTATACGAGGAAATGAGATGGGGCTTTTAAATAAAAATACCCAAATGAATTCTATGAATTCCTAAATTGATTCCTGTTTCAACACAGGAACATCGGTCTGGAAGGGCCAACTGGAACCACAGAATCTGGTTGCTGCAGGAAACCCTGTTTTGTAATCTCCTCTGGTTTTGCAGCAGACACGTGATGTGTCTGACTCTCCAGCATTGCAAGGGCTGGCACGTATAGCCTGACTGGCTCAAGAAGAATTTAACTATTCAGTCTCCATTCTGTTCTGGCACTGGATCTGTTTGTTGGGACTATGTTATAAACTCAAACATTAAAATAATCTGAATTAAAAGTACATTTTCCTGGGGGGAATGAGAGGTAGGGTGGGAACATCTGATGTCCCCTCCCCTTTTCAGGTGAGGACCTTAGAGGATTTCACCAGCAGAGGCATAGAGCAGAGCACGCAAGGAGCTGTCGAAACCCCTACAGCTCACCCAGGACAGCCTCATGCCTCTCTGTCATTAGTTCTGGCTGAACCTGAGTTTCTGGAAACATAATACTTGGGCAGATGTGTGTTGCCCTTTCAGCAGTGGTTTAGTAACCAGTGCTGTTCCAATAAGCATCCATACAGCGTGGCAAGGACCTGATTTCTCTTAGCCGTGAGGTCGGGTTGGGCATTACAGGTAGCATTACCCTGCAGACAAAACCAGCGTTGTCAGAGCCACCGCAGAGGGCTCAGCTCCTGCAGGAAGGTGAGAAAGAAGAAAGGAAATGAAGGACTTTCTCATCAAGAGAGGAAAGTGGTTGCTTGCACAAGCTGGTGGTATCTTGCATAGCTTCCTGAACTTCCCGCAAGGTCAAACGTAGCCTGCCTGAATTCTCTGATCTCAGCAGGGATGTGTGGCTGCCATAAATGAGAAGTGGGTAAAGGCATGGGGATTTGCTTGTTTCTAATGGCAGATAGGGTTTACTTAAAACAGGGAGTAGTCAGGGCACTACTATGATACCTTCTAGAGATGCCTAGGTGCAGAGACTTCACAAGTAGTATAATTCCAAATTGAATTTTTTTGGGGGGAAAACCAGGAAAATAATTTTGATGTAGATTTTTATTTGGTCTCTTGGCTGCTATCAACACTGTTTTAAATGACAGATGGGCAGAGCAGGAGTCCTCGTTTATAGCTCAATCCTACAGCACATCCAGAGAAGAAATTTTGTACGCGATGCAGTTGTCACCTACCGGAGCCAGTGGGCATCAATGAGTGCAGAAACTCAGCTCCCTGGACTCCGGGAATCTTCAACTGTCAGCACTGTACCTCGCAGCACCCAGTTTGAGTGTTTGAATCCAAGGATTCAACTCAGCTTTAGGAATACGAGGCTCCACAGTCTCTGTGTTGTGCTATCACCCAAAGGGGACAGAGCTAATGTGTCCCCAGTTTATGTTGCTTTCCAGAGAACCCTTCCAGTGCTTAGGATATGTTCCTGGGGATAAAAGCTGTAGCGGGAGAGCTGTAGTTTCTGCCTGGATTTCAGGGGCTCCAGTAGCCAGGCAGGTTGGTTGTGCCTGTCCTTGTCCTCTAATGGCCTGAGTGAAAGAGGATGCAAAGCTACTTTTGATGCCTATCTTCTCACACCCCTGAGCTGCCTCATCAGGGCAGCTCACAGCCTGCTGCAGGCATTAATCAAGCCTATACGATTCAGGTATGGAATTCTGGAGTGAATGTTGGACTGTCTCTAATGTAAACATTCCCCTTTGCATCCAATTAGAAACGCAGTATAGTCGTCTTCCTTTGTAAAATTCAGGTGAAAGGCAATAAATAA
The DNA here is from genome assembly GCF_964289735.1 of Phaethon aethereus. NCBI lineage: Eukaryota > Metazoa > Chordata > Aves > Phaethontiformes > Phaethontidae > Phaethon > Phaethon aethereus. The sequence continues at coordinate 67,474,979 of NC_138579.1, read as the reverse complement.
CCATAGCATCATTAAAATGCATGTAACTATATTGATCGTACATGGAGTCAGTAATACAGATTCACTCACTGCTTAATAAATAAGGTCTGCGTCGTTATAGTTTCATGCTGATAAAACTGTTCCAATGAGGAAAACCTGGAGTAACACAAGGACAAATCACACGTTATTCCTGTATGTTGCACTGCACTGTGCATTTGGTTGTTCTAAAATTTATTTATTTATGAAGACCAGAATATTTTCAGTTTTCTCACACCTCTAACTAAAGGAACTTTTAATTCGTCTTACTTCACAAACAACTGCCATTGTTTAGGGATAAACACAAAATAAAGAGGCAATAAAGACCAAATAGAGATTTTACTACCAAAATTCAGGGAAATTTACTTAATTGAATGATGGTATTAAGCTTTGGGGACAAAACGATATTTTAAAAAATTGGAAAAAATATGCTGCCTGTGGGTGTTGCTTCTGTTGTTGTTACTATATATGAATAGTCCTATCTTCTCTGTGCCTCAGAGCTTCATGTCTGTAGTAATTTTTCAAGTGTTAAGCAACAAACAGAAGAAACCATTCTCCAAACTGTTGCTGAAATGATGTCACCATTTTAGAATGTCTAAAATATTGCCCCCAAACACCATTGTCTCTCTAATCAGTGTCTACTGTGCACAACTTGTGGCTTCACATCCTACCAAGCCCGTCTTCGGCATCAGGCTTTCCTGAACTGTTTAGTGTGTTTTCTTCTTGCTGTCGCTGAAGGTGCATTGTTGGCACTATGGGAGAGACAATCTTGCAAATTTTTTTTTTTTTTACACCATCAGTCACACAGAGTGATTACTCCAGCTGTACAAATAATGTAGGAAATGGACTTTTTTTGCATTAGAATTATGCAAGCCCAGCAAATACTCTCAACAATTGCTCCTTAAGTCAGTGAAATTTCAAGCCATTCAGTTTTCTTGTAAGGAGCTCACGGCTTCTTTGATGATGAGGTTTGTTAAGCCCAAATGTGGAGAACTAATAAAATAATAAAAAGGCTCCAGAGGTGTTTATAGATTTCAATTATCTCTCGCTTTCTCTCCCAGGATTGGGCTAGGCAGGATTGTGCTGCCCTCAAGTAGTACTTGAGTCCAGGCTGCATTTTATGCTGGCTGTCTCCGAGGTTTCTTCTTTGTGGCTGAATCGCCTTAGTGTGGGCAGTGTACAGAGGTGCTAAGGGCTCGCCTAGACAAAGCAGCCATGCTTCACAAAGGCAAAGGAGCAAAAGGAAGCAAAATTGAATCTCTAGCACCCAGCTCCTGGGCAAACAGACAAAACTAATGGATCCACTCTTGCTCCTCCCATCCAATTACTGTGATCCAGTAGAGAGAATATGGCAACATCGGTTCACACAAACTCTAATACTCTTAATCCCTTCCATACATATAAACCTCACATTCACCGCCGTTACTTCATTATCGAGCCACCCAGGCAGCCGGAGCGTCGGAATGGACCCACCGGCTGCAAAAACCTGCCTCCTTCAGGTTTTAATCAGTTAATGAGGGATATGCAAATGCCAAGCTTATGGGATTATGCCTTGTCTAACAGCAGTCCTCCCCACGGCGATACGGTACTAATACAGGTGTTAGTAAACTGGTTATTAGGCGCTGGCTGATTTAGGCCCATTCACACTGGGATTGTGCTGGCAGCCCTGCCATTTGTACTGGTGTTTGTGGCCCAGTAGGAGATCTATTAGGGCTGTGGTGGGTCTGACACAAACTCCTTGCTGCTAGATATGAAGTTAATAAATCCGGTTGATTTGGTCTTTAGCCATACACAGCAACCCATGACCGAAATGGGGTTTTTCCCCTCCACCTCAGCTGTCTGGGAAATTGCCACGGGAGGGCAAAGGGGGAGATTAATTAACAGTTACTTCGCATTTGTATCACTTTTCGCATACTTGTGAATAAAATGTAAACCATGGCAATATGATTAACCTATATTTTTTTCTTGGTTGCAACTAGCCAACTCTCTCTTCTGTGAAATAAACATGCAGCCTAAAAGTATGTGGTGAGAACAAAACACACCGCTTCTGGGGACGAACGATCTCTCTGGGGCTTTGGCTGTCTCAGTGGTTCTGTACAACTTTCTGCTTTTTCATTTCTCTTACTTGGTGATATTTCTTTAAAAAGTTCCTTCACCATGCAAGGAATTCTACATTGCAGTGCACTTACTCGCCGTGTCGGTGGAGAGAAGCGGAGTGACATCAGTAGTAAGGTATTCATAGACCAGGGTATGTGATGTGAACAATTTGTTAGCTGATACCCCTGCTACCCGGTTGTCTAAAATTTCCCTAAGTGTGCTCATTTCATAAACAGCAGGTATTCCATACGCGTGAATATATGATGCCAAGTCTACAGCATTTTTCAGTATTTCCCTGAAGGTCTTTGGTGCCAGCTTATCCAAGCCTACAGTAGAAATTAAGATAGGATTAGCAAATAATTTTAAAGATCTGTGCTTTATGAACAATGAGATACAGAAGCATAGCTGTTTCTATGTATGGGGGACCCAGAAAATGTGGTCAAAATCCACAGGCGCATCAAGAAATGTCAAAATTAAATGCAAGATGCCCAGTGAATGACAGCTTTTATCTTCTCTAGTCAGCAGAGGAAAGGAGGTACTTTAAAGTAAATGCTAGTTTATGGCACATTTGAAGGTTTTGCAAAAAAGGTGCGATGTGGGGTTTTGGTTTTATTACAATAGTAATACTTCCAATTACTCTTTCCTCCATTTAAATATCACTTAAAATTCAAGGACCCCACCAGACTGCTGAGCCGTCCTCGGAACAGCTAGATATTTGGGGGCCCAGGTAGCCTTTAATGAGTTCAAAGCTTTGATTTCATCTTCCAAACAAGTGAGTTGGAATTGTCATCATTATATGTGAGAAGACTGAGACAAAGGTTTAAAGGTTTCAGCAAAGTGTTCAAAAGTGGGTCCACAAATGTAAATATACAAAGCCTCTTAGATTTAATGCATACATATCTATTGTTCATCTGTTTGCTCTGACTGACCCTAACTAAACATGTATCTTTAGAGGAAGGTTCTGCATCTGAAGTTTTCTTGTGCCTTTCCACTTTAAGGCATTTGAAAATCAAACATGGGTCCAAAATTTGCAAATTCAGATCAGTGATCAATCTCTTGAACCTGAGGATTCTGGATAAATGAGGCTGGCTTATCTGTTTATATGGCACATACGTTAAGGTTGCCTTGCTCTCCTGGTTTGTCAACTGGACCTGAGGTAGCCCGTGGACACTGTCTTGTTCAGGTTGTGCTTGTGATAACCTGTTGCTATGTGTAATGAATTTGCAAATGATGCACTGGATCTTGTGTAAGCTAAAAAGCACTGACTAATGGATGGGGAAAAGCCAGACACAGTGAAATGGTTTAAATACAGCATGTATTTCTGGTTTCCATATCGTTCTGTCATCCTGCTTTTTGCTCATCTCTAAAGCAACCTGGAGGAAATAAATGATAAGGAGAATTTCAATCACACTGGATTCCTGCCCAGTGGAGTCCTGCCCGTGGAATGGTGTTGTGCTATTTGCAGATTACAAAGGGACCACTGTCTATTTATCCTTATGCTTTATATCTTCTTATATCTTGCTTCGAGTATTGAGAAGGTGAGGGAAGTTTATCAAGGTTGGACCTATTCAAAATCCCAGGAGCCAGAATCCCTGAATGTTCAGAAAGAACATAAATCCTCAGAAAGGTTACGGAATTCTTTAGAACAAGATAAAAAATATTTTTCTTTTAATGTTTGCTCTGACTGACCCTAACTAAACATGTATCTTTAGAGGAAGGTTCTGCATCTGAAGTTTTCTTGTGCCTTTCCACTTTTCTTTAAATGGATATTTCAGTGAAACAGCAGTATCTCCATGTAAAGCAGTAAAACAGATGCTGATGGCCCTGTTTTACTTGAGAGCTGAGAATGTGAAGGATATTGAATTTATGGAATGCAACTGACTTAAGTGAATGCAAAAGGCATGGCAGGAAAAAAGCCTATTTGTACTTGGACAGAGCAGATCACAAATATTGTTAAAAACTTAAAGAAAAATATCTGATTTCTTAACAGCATTGGTAATAGTTGCCATAAGTGGGAGCAAAAGAATTGTTTCTAAGAGTGCAGTTACACAATAAATTTGCTGCGTGGTTTGTGGGGGTTTTTTTCCTTCTTAACGCAAGGATAATTACTTCTGGCACTTGGAGGAGAGCGCATACTGCATCCAAGAAAAAGGTTAGTCAAGAAAGCATACCAACACAGTGTTCAAAAATGAATGTGTGTGTGGAAAAGTGTCTATGTCCCAGTAGGGAGAAACACATGGGCTATAAGAATGTATAAATGCTGAGGGATGAAACTGTGAAAGTAAATGTTAAATTTAAATTAAATTAAATTAAATTAAATTAAATTAAATTAAATTAAATTATGAACCAACCTATGCTGATTTCCACTGGATGAGAAAACCAGGTGCCAGGTGATGTGCTGTCAGGCTGTACTGCTGGGAGAGATGAACAATGTGAGGTTCTGAGACTGGGACACGCAAAAGGACCCTCAGGCATGAAAGGTGAAAGCTGGCCTCTGTGGAAGTCTTTTGCAAAAAAAATTCTTTTGACTTTGCTGGGATCAGAATTTCATTCAAAGTCATTAAAGGGCAAAATAATTACTGCCATGCAGTGTTTCTTGTTTACTGAATATGTATATATTCAAATGTGAGACCGAGACACTTTGTTATACAAGATGCGACTGAATTCCAGCTTGCTGCTGAATGTGTTGCTCGGCAAGGTCTGTTTTCCACCGTGATTCAGCCCTCGAGGCTTCCCCTGCAGTCAGACTCCTCGGATCATCTTCACGATTCAGCACCCCGTGATCACTTGCGGTACGCAGGTTAGCGGTCGTGCTTTGCAAACCAACCCAGTACCGGTACTAGGAACTTAGGCAGCTGCCAGTCTCGCACACCAGAAGAGTAAGTCTCAGGGTTTGGGAGAGAAAGCAGTATATGTCTCAGCTTCTGCCCAGGGGCTCTCACCAGTCGAGCAGCAGTTTAATTTGCCAGGTAATGTTCACTTGTCTTTTGGAAATAAACCCTTCAAATGCTAAGCATCCTTGACTTCCACATACATTGTAATCAAAAGACTGGCGATATTGCAATTTTGAGAATTCCGTTTTATCCTGCTTTATTGCAAATGCTCTTTGAAATCTCCTTCTTTGGTTCTAAACACAAACGACCCTTATAAACAGGACACATAGCTTTTTATGAATCAGACTCCCTGAGAATTTCAGATGCTGGGATCTGTCTACAGCCCCTGGCTTTATTGTGCGTAATTTTAAAACTACTTCGTGGAAACAGACATATTCATAAAAAAGAGAATCCATTTTTGTGCTCCTTAGCTTCAGTCTTCCACCATGCTAAAAAGAGTGTATTATTCCCAGGCTACCAGAAAATCTTTAAGAGCTTCTACTTTGCAGGACTATCAGCAAGCAAGTGTACGTTGCTTAAAGAAATCCTATGTTCTGCTCACTAACACAGGGAAGTATTTCTGACAAGAAGAGATGCCTAATCAAGAGATGGGGTTAAGATAACATTGGAGACCCAGACTGTGAATCCAGCCTGAGCCAAATGAGTTTCATCCTGGACTGTGTCTTATCACGTGGCCCGTGAGCAGGTGGTAGAGGAGGGTCTGTGGAGCAGCTTACCTGCTGTGGGATCTTCCAGCTACCCCAGCGTGCTTTGGCCTCATTCCACGTTGTGGTTTCAACAGAGTGGTTGGAAATACAGTTAATGAGAAGGTGAGACCAAAATATATTGTAGTATGGATGTATTTTCTGATAAGTACCCCCAGAGAAAAGCTGTAACTCTGCATTCTACATTGTCACCTAGTTTATATACATTTCACAGCTCCTTTCAGCACCTTCACTCTTCCAACCTAGATGCAAGATAACTCAGACTTAGCAAGATGCTAAGCCTGACTTCTTTTCTTATTCAAAGAGAACCTCATGTGGTGTGGTAGAATTACAGTTGCTCCTTCTTCAAGCAAATTCCCTTCTCTGTAACAGTTACGTTCTGTGTTTTTGTTCTGCATGGTCATACTCTATCACATAAAAATGTTATGGCATCTGTCTGCATTATATGGGGTTTTTTTTAGTTACATGCATAAGGCAGATCTATACCTAGCTTTTCACCTTTCCCAGTGAACGATTTCTGGTCCCTTGGGATAACTCTATTATCAGAAAGATCAGTTGTCAAAGACAGCTTATGTCCCAGGGAAAGTAAATACGGCTTCTTTCTTAGGCACTTCTGAATCCTAAATTGTTTGCAACTTTTTCTGGAAAGAATTCTTGGTTCCCTCACTGCTAAAAGGGATCGCAAAATGGGAGAAAAAAAATGTACCACAAAAAGTAAGTTTGTTTGGATTGTTGTTTAAGGAGTTATTTGTAAATGCAAAAAGATGTGAGAAAATTACGTCCAAAAGTTACCTTCAGAAAATCCTGAGGTCAAATAGCCTTAATGCTACTCCTTGTGTATCTTTACAATGAGAATTTTAAGCGGATTCCTCCTGCATGGCAGTCCATAGGGTTAAAGGTTAACAACTGACCAATTCCTTGGACAAGGTGTTATTCAAAATCAGGTACTTAAGACATTTGCTGGAGGACTTAGCCATTATAGCTGTTTGGAATCAGTGCATTTTCCAGCAGGGAAAGTATTTAGGGGAACAAAAAGAGTGCGGAGACAGGGAATTCCAGAAAGCCTGTCACCATATAAACGAAAACCCACCATTAGAGGCTGAGTTTTCTTTACAAAAATCTGACAGTATCCAAATACGTTGCGTGGAAATCATGGTCGCTAAAAAGAGATGAGAGCGTTCTCCACAAATACTTTAGCCTGGCTCTATTTAAGCTCTGTTTTCAATGTACACAGGATTTTTCTCTTCCCATGTTGCTTTCCTTTGATGTAGTTATGCGTCTCAAGATCTATGTGACTTCTTTTTTAGAGCTCGTAAAGTAAGTGGTAATTTTACAGTCAGATCTGAATCAAAGGAAAAAGCTGTTGGAGGCTTCTGATCTTGCACTGTTCGAAGCAGTGTCTCATCAGGGATTGGAGTTTACTTGCGGGAATCCTGAAATAATAAAAACTCTCCAGGTTATGTTGTCCTATTTTGAAGAGGAGTTTATAATGTAGGTGGCCAGAAATATTCATACTGCTTAAGCAGTGAGTACAGCTGTTGGATCTCCTTTCTGATCTGGGTTGCAGGATTTCTCTTCTAGGTTTTTTTGTGTGTGTTCCTGGGTCTACCAGGTTTTGGAGCAGTTGGGTTTTATGGACAACATGGCTATCTTCGTTGGATATGAAAATGTCCACAGTGGTTTTGAGCAGGATTTAGAGAAGACAAGACAGGCACTTCTGCGGCTTGGAAGGACTGATACGGTTCTCAGGACTGAAACTTTGTGTGTGCATAAAGGTGAACATTCTGGATTCCAGCACTCTTTTTACACAATATAAATATTGGATTCCACTGCTGTCATGGGAGGGAAGATGTTCATTCCACCTGCTGCTAAATCACTGGTCTGATTCAGGGAGATAAACCTCTAGTGTCCTACTGGTTGCATTCTGGATTTTCTGTGGCAGATCTATGCCACAGCCTCCCGGTGCGTAAAGTAACTTTAGCTACAAGGCAATTACAAGGCGTAAATTAAAGGCATCATGTTTGTGAGGAAGAATAGGAAGTGTTATATTTAGATATATTTGGACAAAAAGCAATACCAGATAGCAAGGCAACACATACATTTTGTAGAACTGAATTAAGAATTAAGTGGATTCTTTAATGTGCTTGCTTTAATGTATACTTTCGTACTTAGAGTTATTTTGAAACTCCAACCAAAACATCTGTGTCTCTAAATAGAATATAAGAAGAAGATTTTTAAGCAAGATTCGGAGACTAACTAAACAAAGCCTTGTGTAGCTTTCAAAATATTTTAATCTTTTTTTGTCTCAGACTCTTCTTATTGTGGAAATAAATTCTCAATACGCATTTCAATGGGACTCTTTTAACCTGCTTATCTCTTCTGACTGCAGATGTGATAAAATTGGTAGAATACCAGTCTTAGATATAACAGTTGGAAGCTGGCATTGTCCTACTGGACATCAGTCAGTAGCCTTTGGTCCCATCCAGTTTTGAAATGCAGGTTATCCATTTTAAAAAGAATAATACAAAAAAAGCTAGAGTGATTTTTTTTTTAAAAAAAAAGGATTTGTGGGAGCACTAGTAATGATATTTAGCTTCATTTGCTTAAAAATATTTTGCAGAACAGGACATTCAAACAAAGAAACAAAGGAAATGGCAGAGATGTAGATATAGTTATAGATACATAACAAATCAGTGCCAGGACCAGGAACAATAGATTTTATAATCTGTAACTTACTCCTTGTCTGAACAGTTAATATCAGTGTTGAATAAGATCAGTGTGCCCAGTCTAACTAAACACAGCAGAACAAGTAGGGGGAATGTGTATGGAGAAAAGATAGAAAGAAACTTAATCTAATAGGTATAAATGTTTTAACCTATGAAATAGGACCCAGGTCTGGATATTCCAGCTCCCCAAAAGTGGATGAAGATTTGTGGTCTATCGTAGAAAAGCTTTTTATTTATTCTGTTATAATGACCTGTAATTTAGCGGAGGTTTGTCTTGCTTGCTTATAGCTGAAGAATGACCATCTGGAGGATGAGGAATTAGAAACGGGGTTTTTTAATCTTTTTACTACTTGAGTTATGAAGGTGGTTTGGTGGGAATTGTGGCCTAGAGTAAGGCCTGACACGATCAGGTCAAGCAGAATTTCTTACAGAATGTAGCTAAGATTGTAAAAGGTCTTTTTTTCATCTGAAGTAGTGGACAGATGCTCCTAGGTTGATGGGTTTGCTGTTAACTTCAACGAACTAATGTGCGTGAAATAATTTTTACTCAAGTGTTTTTATTATTCCAGCCTAACTGAGGTTTTAGGTACAATATGTGAATTACAACAATTGTGCCGTCCTCCTAGAGGAGAAGAGAGCGCTCCCAGAGAAACTGGGATTGCATCACTCTTACTTGTCTTGCAATGTATTTCCATTTCCTACGAGACAGCTAGTTGTCTAGCCGGAGGGTGCGGTTGGAGAAAGGGAAGGCAAAACTGGATCTGCAAAGAGAGCAACGCCTCCTGTTGCCAGCTGCTGGGAAGAGGGAGGCAACACGTTCGGCCCCCAAATGTATTGGATTATATGGATATGTATCATCTAAACACCTATTGCCCTGATGAAGTAGATGCCTTCCCAGATGAACTGCCCCGTTCACAAATGCTATTGCTGTCGTATATTTATGATGATAGGCGGGTGAGATAGAAACAATTTCCTAAGCGTAGAAGACAAGCTAACAAAAAGCATTCAGGATTCTCTTTCAGACCATCCATGGCAGTCACATATTTACCTTTGAAAAGCGAACAGCAGAAAAACTCTGTAGTATACCAGCTCTGTCTGGGGCAGTTGTGTCCTCACCTCATGAAGGCGTCTGCTATTACAAGGCACAGGACGTAGCCTTGCTTTTACTCTGCCACTTCAATCTAAACCACAAACAAGAAGCCCTACATCCACTCGCAGGGATGATTTAGGCATTATTTGAGCATATAGCTGTGGAGGTAACACATCCAGCCCAAACTTCAACACTATGCAGATGGGCAACCTTGCTTGACATGCAGGTGCTCCTGTGAATTCTTCTAGACTCCCACTGATGTTTTAAAGAGCTTAAATACCTTAAAAATTTGAGTAGGACACCAGATCCTGCTGGCCCTAATCTTGTGGTCATTGACATCGGTTTCAAGCGACTGATTGTGCAAGCAAATGGGCAACACTGTTTGTGGAGCTAGGGCCAAATCCTGAAATGACTGGGCCAGATACCATGCAACCTGTGCAAGTTCTGCCTCTGAAGTCTAGTGGTGACCTTCTTGATCAGCCTGGGCTTCCCCTCGAGTCCTTGCCTGGCCCTGAGCAGACTGTCTTTGCCCAGAAAATGAAGTACTTCCAATTGCGCTTATTATCGGAACTATAACAAAACGTTTCTTTAAGTCTGTCCTTGTGAGAAAGTGCCTTCATTTTGTATGCTTTTAAACAGTGACGTTAATAAAGCAAAGTCAGTTTTCACCGGTTGGCTCTTGCAGGTATTTTGCCTGCTTGCTCCATTTTCTTCCACGTTACGAGAGAACTTATATCAAGTTGGGGATTTTTTTTCCTCCTTCAGTTCCCCTGCTCCCTGCCAGGGCTACTAAAATTATGTATTCTTTACTGCTTTCTAAGAAGATTACTAAACCAGCTGACCCAAACAGCAGTGGCACCAATTAGACATCATTCAAAATTAATAACCACTATGATGATAATAAATCAAAAGATTGATTCTTCTGATGGGAGAATCATTTTAATTAATTTAATCCTTGTTGAAAGATCAGCTGTGCACAGTCCTGCTCACCAGTGGGGCCCATTTGTCCCTGTCTGTCCCCGTCACCCAAAGCCAGTGAATATGATCAGTAGCCAGCACTTAGGGAACAATAAGAAACAGATTGTACTGTCAGGCTTCATTAAAGATCATCATTAGTATTCCAATTTGGAAACAGTCAATCTATCCTAACCTTTTACCAATTCTTTTTTGGCCGCTTTTGTGAAGTTTGGTTCAGCTGCTAAATGTAAAAATGCTGCGCAGGCTTTTTTAAAAAAGCGAGCTGGATCTCGCTGATGCCTGTCAGACTGCAGCTTAGGGACAAAGCTCGGGGGAAATACGTGTTACACAACCGGGCTCTAAATGATATCATGTGCAGCTGCTTATGATCCGAGTATTTATGGGCAATGAAACTTTCTTAAACTTGAAGCGTAACAATGATGAATGGAAATGGAATTGATATGGCACTTCCTTTCATCCCGCTGTTGAGATTTTTTTGGTCCCAAGGGTGGCTTTGCGGAGCTAGCTCGCTGGCTGGGCTCTCCCGCTCCTCTCCGGCGCGGGCTGCAGAGGGCATTTTGAGCATGTTGATGAGGGAGACGGAATTTGAGATTTGTTTGCAGTTCACTTTATCTTTTCTGCTGAGGTCAGATTGCTTTGTTTGTTTGTTCTTGATTCTGGTGGCTGGAAATAGTTATAGACACATGGATTAGAAGATTTTGGGGTATATTTCTGTACGGTCACCCCTTTACCTCAGTCATACCTTCCGGCTGCGCAGGAGATGTATCTTGGATCTTAGTTTTCAAAACAGTTTGTCTGCCAAGCAATGATCTCATCATTTTAATATTCTTGACATTTGTTATTTGCTAACCTTCACAGTTGTCCAACCAGCTTCCTGAAGATGGTGGGAGGGCATGGATGTTTCAGGAATGCTCTGCCTGAAATACCAAAAGAAAAATACAATCCTGTCGTTTTGAATAATCTCTTAGAAAAGTGCTTCAAAAAAAAAGGCTCTATGAGTTTGGTTTTTTCTGATGTGTTCCTATGTATCAGGAGGGGTTTCACTGAGATTGCAAAGGAAAGCAGAATTCGGCCACTGAAATAGGGAAGGAGTGAAAGCTTAGTTGTCACATTTCTTTTTACAAAAAGAGAACAACTCTCTCTCCAAATTTGATTAACAATTAAAAATGTTGTTATGATTACTGTAACAGAATGACCAAAACAAAGAAACAAACAAAAAAGAATTAGTGTAGCCTCTGTGTACAAGCTCAAATAGTTTTCTGTAGTTTAGTACTACTTAATTTTCTGAAAATTTTATACAGTTCAGGAACCCTCTTAGGGACAATTATTTGAAATAACTGGTTGCTCATTGCATCCTCATGAAGAGTTCTGCTATTTAATTCCACAAATAAGTGGATCTTTCTATAAACAAAAATTGTCACAATATAAGTAGATACTTCATAATGATGATCTAGCCCAAAATCTAGTCCTGCCACCCTGCCATCTTTAAAGTTTTTCCAAAACCAACCCAGTGAAACTGCCCCCCAAGAGTGAAAACATTTTCTCACAGTCAGCTGCATTACTGTAGAAGAAAAGAAAATCCTTTAGTAGATAATTGCAGCTGAAATCAATGTTAATGAAGATTTTGTGTGAAGTTGATCAAATTTCTTCTACTTTTATGCTTGCTGTCTGTGGGGAAAAAAAAACCTCAGAGGCATCATTATTTTCCTCTGTGAGAAAGCACAAAATCTTCACTTGCTGAAAAAAATACAATACGGAGGTAACCAAATTTCAAATGTTTTGCCAAATGCTTTTTGCTGGGTATAAGTCCTTGCATTGTTTTCTTCTTTGACAAGAAGGTTTTAGTGAAAATTCAAAAGGAATTATAGATTTTATAGGTTAGTAATTACTAATTGCAAAGGCATTGGCTACGTAAGTAGCTACATAGATGGCATTAATTAGCAGCATATATTGCAGTGGTAACACATATACTGTTAGGAACGCAGACTAAAAAATTCTAGCACCCCACTGAAGAATGTCTGTCTTCCAAACTGCTAATATTCTGTGGGTCCTTCTTTTTTAAAATTTATTTCTAGTTTTCCAGTGACTGCTCTGATTATTTCATTAGCTTTGCACATGACAAACCTGCTACAAAAAGAAAGTCAGAGGGAGCTGCTCCGTATTTTTATACCAATGCGACTGAGTTCCAAAGTATCAGCTCCATAAATGTTTTTTAGTTGTTTCTTAAAGTATTTCTTTCTTAAATTCATCTTCTCGATTTCAGTCATCTTTTTCTTTTTGAGGTTCTTGATTTTGCTGTGATTTTTCTTTTACCACTCGACTTTTAGCTATTTCCTCCCTTTTTTTATGTCACATACACCTTCACTGGAAGAGTATGTCTTCAGAAGAAGGTATATGCACTGTGTTATTACCTCAATATTTTCAAATTTTATTATTTTTTTTATTTTCTTGAAAGATTTTATAAGAAAGTGGCCCCAGTGAGAGACCCTCAGAGAACTGACACTCCCTTGAATTCAGTGGAAGCTGGTCTCAGGTTATGGTCTCAGGTTTACACCAGTCCAAAACAAAGATGCTACTCATAAGAGCAGTTCCTCCTTCCCTCGTGCCCTTAGCAGCACCATCCCACCTCTCCTCCTTTACCGGGACGTTTTTAGCCACGTGCTGAGGCAGTGCAGAAACCAACCTGGCTGATCCATTTTTTGCAAGTTTAGTTTTGACATGAATTAGGTTTTCATTCGTACGGCAATGTCTTAGGGTGTGGTGGGAATGTGAAACCAGAAGCAGAAGCAGCCAACCTCCTAATGTTAATAATAACATTATCATTACTATTATTATTGTTGTTGTTGTTGTTTCATATCTTAAGAAGTGTTTGCAAAGGTGATTATTCTACTAGTATGTCTTCTACTTTTTTTTTTTTACCTGACTGGAATAACTGCTTGAAACAACTTGATTTATTTTTTTTTATCTGCCTTTAACAAATCATAATGTCGCTTCATGCTGGAGATGAACCAAGGAGCCAAAATTCAGTGTACTACGTGACCACGTGATTTCTTGACAAAGCTTCAGTCTTAATACTTAGTAAGCTGAAATTTGACATACAGAAAAAGTAAATGCAGAAATATATATTAATGTAGAATGCAGCTCACTAAAACGCTGGCTACAAATGCTCATAAAATAACAGTATAAAATAATGGCCAGAGATATCATCAATGATTACTACAGTTTCTGAGATATATATATCTCTCAGAATATAGATTCTATATATAATATATATACTCTCTCTGAGTATATACATTCCCAAGAAACAAAATCACCCATAAAGAGGATCAAGCAGAAAAAGACTTTTCTTTCAAAGTTGAAGTGCCACAAATGGATGACCTACAGATTTTAATGAAAACATTTTCCTGACTAAGGACTATCTCAGCAGAAAATCTTCTGCGCTGATGTGGCTGCGACAGATTCTGTGAGATCTTATGTGACGCCACTGTACGCTGTGCACGCTATGAGGTGCCGTTGATAAAACATCACCCAGCTCATGGAGCCATATGCCCTAAGCGTTTCTCCGCGCTGTGGTATGTGATGGGATCCAGGCCTTGAGCGGTGCTGGGGAGGTTCCAAAAACACCCCATTCCTCAGGCTCCGCACAAGGTAGGAGCCTGGTTAAAGTCAGTATCCTGCTAACAACAGACTTTTATTCACGCTAAATCGTTTACTTTGCCTCAGTGTGCTGGGGAAAAAAATGATGTGCTTAAAAAAAAATAATTATTGCACAAAATAGGGCAATCTTTATTGCCCCGAACTACTAATTTACTTCAGTGACTGTTTTGTTTGGGTGATATCAGTCATTTTCTTTGCAAAATGCCTTTTCGCCAAGGTATCCGGTTGGAAGAACCACTGTGAAATGGATATGCTAAAACAAACAGAATGTGACAGTGGAAAGCCATTTTACAGAGGAAATTGGAAAGGGGAGGATGACCCATCAGAAGGGATCATAACAAATCTGCTGAAACAGTTACCAGGAAAAAATAATCACTAACTTTTTTAAGTGGTTATTTCCTTTACCTATTCCACACATTTTAAAACAATGCAGCTATTGTTTCTACCTTAAGTAAAATTTCTTTTTAAAAAAATTTTTTTTGAAAAAAAAAAGGATATATTCAGAGGTGTACATGAGTCGGCATCCTGATGTGACTTTCTCTGATGCCTTTGAGCCCAGCAGCTTGTTTATGTGTACTACAGATAAATGCAAAGCACCAAACGGGTATGCTAGCGCTTCCAGAGCGAGCCAGATCAACAAAGCTTGAGGAGAGCATTACGGGGAGAAACCAAAAGCCTTCACTGATGGGAGAAACAAAATCTGTGAAGGCAGGGTCTGCCGGTGGAAATTTGCCTTTTTTTGCGGGTTAGTTTACAAGTTGCACTTTTGGCTTTTTGATCTGTAACAGGATCTTTTAATACCTTGTCGAAGATGACATTAAACTGTGGGCAGAACTTTTAGCCTTCATTTCCAGTAAGCAATTAATTCCATTAGCAATGACATTTTACCTCCCCCTCAAAAAAAATTCAGTACACCGGCATCCTGTAGCATTGCCCTTTTATTCCAGACTTAGTCTCGATAGGATCTGCCGATCATTGGTTATACGGTTGTACTTAAGACATTGAAAAAGACCGAGACATATACAAAAGCAACTCGATGTATTTTATTTTAATCTCAAGCCCAGCACGGGCTCCCTTCGCTAGGGCGAGAGGCTGCTGCACTAACCCCTGCCTTGCCGGGAGCCGTATTCAGCGTATTTGTCGCACGTTAACACCGACTGCAGGCTGCTGGAACTTTTTTGAAGAGCTTTATCTCGCAGAGCTGTTACTTGGTGCCTTTGGGAAGATCAGTTGCAGACACCCTTGCTCTGCTTTTGAGTCCAGCCCAGGGAGGCCTGAGCACTTACAAACGGCACAGGACTCCAGAGCGATTACAGGTGGTCAGCACCTTCCAGGATTTGGTCCCCAGTAGCACTGATAGATCCTCTTCCATACGCTTAAGGAATATTTGCCACTTTCCCCCCCATCTCTTTTTTTCCTGGTTTTTTTTTTTTTCCCCCCCATCCCTTCTCTGCCCTTCTCCCCTCTTTTGCCCCCTTTTCCTCCTCCCTCCCCCCCTTTTCTTACCCTTCCTCCCCACTCCCCCCTTTTCTTTCCCTTTCCCTCCCCCCCTTCCCCTTTTTTCCCTTTCTTTTTTCCTTTTTTTTTTTTTGGCAGTACAGATATTTGCTGCACATGCACCGGTTGAGGAAGAGATGTTTATTTTAAAACTACAAGTTTTATTTTATTTTAAAACTACAAGTAACTACAAGTGGGTTGCCAAGTGTAATAATGAAGGAAAGAGTAGAAACCATCCTTTCGCTGGGATGGAGGCTTTGCCTGGACCTGAGCTGAGCTTGCTTTATGTCGAAGACCATCTGCTTCGCAGCTGTTTGAATCCAAACTAGAACTGCACTGCCCTCCTGTGTCTACAACAGAAAAACCATGTGTCAAAAGGAAAAGGTTTCAGAAAACTCATTCCCGGTACAGAGAAAGGGTCTCGTTTTGTACCATGAATGTTAACAAAAAGAACAAAATGATTCCTGTCCTTGGCTACTTAGAAGAGCATAAAACTAAATTAATTCAGCCTGCTTAGGGCAGATTCTGCTTTCAGTTTCACTCACAACATACAGGAAAAGCAGATAGTCCAGCCTGTTTGGAGTGTTTAACTAAACTTGTTTTCCTATTTTGTATTCGCTGCCTAAGCATTTTGGAAGTTTTGCAAGATGCTCTGCTTTTACAGGCAGCCAGTTCAGGCTCCAGTAAGGCTTTGTGTAAAGACTTTAGGGATCCTGACCATTTTAGAATAGAAGATTTTCAGTTGGAAGGGACCTACAATGATCATCCCGTCCAGCTGCCTGACCACTTCAGAGCTGACCAAAAGTTAAGCATATTATTTTATAGCTGTTCAGATTCCAAAGCCGTCACTGAAAATAAATGCCGTGGTAGAAAGCTCCTAGCACAGATGCGAGGTTGCGCAGTTGTATCTTCTGACCATCGGCTGGGTTCAGCAAACTCAGAAATTCTGGAAAGCAGAAAGGCAGTGTTCAGGCTGAAAACTCTGAAAACCAGAATATATAACAGAGATGTCCATGCAGCATTCATTTGACCACTGCCAGAGCCGGCAATGACACCCCGCAGGGTTTAGCCAACGCAGCCCAGTGGCATTGACTGTGTCAGGTACAGCTACGTTCAACAGCCCAGAGGCTAATTCGAGGGGCTTGGCAGAGCTGGCTGGGGACGTGAAATGCTGGTAGCAGAGTGTGTACCCGGGTGACAGCTGGGTGGGCTGGCCTGCCGGTGGATGCGCCAGCAGCCCCTTCCCCTAGTCCGGCTTGCAGCAGAGCGGGCTGATGGGCTCCGGGTGCGGCAAGAGCTGTGAACCGTCCTGCCCAGCTGCCTCCGTACCTGCACGGCAGCTCCATCCAGCTGCTAGTTGAGAAGTAAAATGGTTCCTGAGCATTAGAAAAACGAGGTCTAAACCAATCTTTTCATGAAAGGACAGGAATAAGAGCAACTCATTTTAAAATGAGAGTTGGTGCACTGAAAGGAAACAGTGCAAGAATAAGTAAGTAGTACGGGGAAATCTATACGAATATATAGACAGTTGTTGCTGTCAGAAGTGCCCTCTGCTGTGTACAAAGGGGGGTCCACTGGAGCATCACACGCTTTCCCACTTAAGTGGCTGAAGCCACACAGTGAGTAGGACTTTCTTCCCTCTATTAGGCCGGTATGTTTTGCCAATGTCTCCTCAAAAGGAGTTGGTTCCTAGAAGGCAAGCACAGAGACTTGTGCCTAACGGAACAGAAATAAAGCATGCGAGCAATGAACCCAGGAAACAGGAGACTGAACACACAACCTTCCCCAGTCTTGCTGATAAGGGATACACAGGACAGCTGCTGGCGAGGGCAGATTTGGGATAAAATAGCGAAGTATCAGTTCAATAGATTTGTACCAGGTTTACTGTCATGGTAACATAAAAGTCATATAGTCTCATTTCACACTTTTGAAGACAGAATTTTTCAGGTGTTTGCAATCACCGGTTTCTTCTAGGGGACAAAAGTGAAAATAATCTTAATAGAAGAATTATTTATTGTCAGATATTTCTAAGCATGGAAGATGAAAGTCAAAATAAGCCACTACCTTTAAATCCATTGATATTAAATTTTAATTTTACTGAATCACTGCATATCCAGATGAATCTGCTTGGGAATTACATTCCCTGTTGGCTCAAATTCCACCCTGGATCTGGGTCTAGATTTGGTCTTGAGCTTTTCTGAGTGTCATGTTGTTCAGTTTTGGGGTTTTAAAGTTCAGAAAACAGAACTTCAGCATGTAAATGATACATCTATTAAAGAAACCAAGTCATATCTACCCAGAACCATGGTTAAGAAACAAAAATGCCTGATCAATTAATGGCAAAACTGCGTAACTGCTGTCTCCAGTGTGCTCTTAATGTTGCCAAAGAAATGAACCAGTGGTTTGGAGAACTCAAGCAAAGCAGTAAATCTCCTTCCTGCTCTTGTAACTTGGACGCCAGCTGCTGAGCATCTGCCTTGGCTTTCAGCTGTATGACCTGGCTACCTGTCAAAGAGTTCCCCTAACCAAGTTGGGCGACCTAAATTTGTGCCAGTGCACGAGCATCAATGAACACTAACACTCAGTTTGCAGAGGCAGGTGACCCCTAGCACCAAGTGAAACAGAAGAATCACTTTAAATTGTGACAACTTGTAATGATTCACAGGGATTATTCCTCTGGGGAAGAACTCTGGAGTAATAAAACATTATGTTTACATTAGTCGGTGGTTTCTTAGGAGCAGATCAATAAACAGAAGTAAGAGATGCAGAAGTTCCTATGGGCCTGTTGGAGCAAGTCCAGAGGAGGCCCCAAAACTGATCAGAGGGCTGGGACGCCTCTGCTGTGAGGACAGGCTGGGAGAGTTGGGGTTGTTCAGCCTGGAGAAGAGAAGGCTCCAGGAAGACCTTATTGCAGCCTTCCAGGACTTAAAGGGGGCCTATAGGAAAGACGGGGACAGACTTTTTAGCAGGGCCTGTAGTGATAGGACAAGGGGTTAACGGTTTTAACCTAAAAGAGGGTAGATTCAGGCTAGATACAAGGAAGAAATTTTTTACAACAAGGGTAGTGAACCCCTGGCCCAGGTTGCCCAGAGAGGTGGTAGGTGCCCCATCCCTGGAAACATTCAAGGTCAAGTTGGACGGGGCACTGAGCAACGTGCTCTAGAGGAAGATGTCCGTGCTCATGGCAGGAGGGTTGGACTAGATGATCTTTGGAGATCCCTTCCAACCCAAACTATTCTATGATTCTAAGTTCAAGAGGTTTATATGCCAGATCAGGTTTAGTCTGGTCCCCTGGATTCACTATCTGGACCACACCTGTGGTTTGGAGCTGTCTGAACAGCCAGTCGTTGGTTCAGACCCTCGCTTCTGCTGCTGGAGCATGTTTGCTGTGTACCTGGTGTGGAGACTTGGGTTTAGCATCTTCTGAAAAGAATCTTGTGTGTGTGTCCCAAAAGTGGTCTGCAGATCCAAAGGACAAATCAGAAATGGGAATCACTTGAAAACCATAACACGGCTCCAACACAAACCAAGACAAGCTGCTTTAGTAGATGCAGCCGCTGCAGTTTGAACATACAGTTGAGGCTGTAACACAGCATCAAAATAGGCTACAGTACTTGCAAATTTGTTTGGTTTCCTTTCCTGAATAAATTAATGAATTTATTATTTTTCCTCTAAAAAACATTGTATTAAAAGCAAAACATTACAGAACTTTTAAGACAAGCATTCTGAGCAAGAACTGAAAAGCTATCAGTCCATGGTGCATTAAGGTAAATCAAAGGGTGTGGAGTTTTGTGCTGCTCTGGATAGACTCAATACCTGAGTTGGCTCGTACAGACTGCTGCGGTCTGCTGTGTGGGACATAACCAGACCTCACAGTGCCGCAAGAACTCTGTCCGATTTTTAAGCCTTTAGCACCTCTTCATGATGATGATGGGTTTCTTACTGTGCTGTTAAAGAAAATCTTTCAGGTTTTGTTCCCTACGTGTTTTTAGCTGTTCAAACACTCCTTATGGAATGACTAGGTAAAAAGGTAAGAGATCAGCGGCATTTTTTCCCCATTATTACATAAAAATAATTTTATGAAAAAACAGCAAACTCTTCTGTTTCAAACAGAGCATGCTATTGCACAATACAACATCTCCAGGTTTAATTATGATTTTTTTAAAAAGAACTACACAATTGTTGCTGTGGGGAACAGCCAGCTTGAGAATACAGTGAAACTTTAGAGTTTTGTGTAAAGAGTTTGACACAAAATATATATTGTTTTATCCTGGAATTCAAAAGCCGTAAAGAGTTGTTCAAATCTTGAATCCTTTTCTAAAGTTACGATCAGTGGCCTTAGAAATACAGGTTTTGGAAAGGAATTGCAAACTACAGCAAGTACTTACTATAGTGAGTGAGTATTAGGTTTAATATTGTTTCTTGTTCATTCTTGCTGTTAAGAATACAAAACTAGAAAACATTCTTCAACATTTTAGGCCCATATTTACCACTGGCAAATGCAACAGTCATGCACAGTAGCCAAAGAAAGAGTAACAGAAAGTTGCTGCTTTATTCGGCTTGGCAGAAACTTGCATGTTCTGTTTAAAAAGTCTGAGATTTAAAATACCAACCTTTTTTGAAAATTATGAGTAGGTGTATTTTTTGCCAGCATGTTCCAGTGTTCTGATGAACTACTTTTGATGAACTACTACTTTTGATAGGATAGATATTTGCCCTACCAGAAAAATTTGTTGAAGGAAGAGTGAGATAAGCCCATAAAAGACCTGAGCTTATATGAAAGAACCATTCAAAACAGATACTGAATGGTTGAATTTGGAGATATTTTTTTTTACGCTCCAAGCAGATATATTCACAGTAATTGTGCCAACTTTTGAAGTTACTGGTTTGAGATGTTGCCTCTGAAACTTTGCATTGACAGTCTGTTTCAGAACTGGTACTCTGTTGTCAAGGCTGATGACTTATGAAATCTATGTTTTGTTTCCATAGACATCCCAGAGAATTTTATCAGCTGAAATAACTTTTCCCCTTCTATTTAACACACAATTTGGGAATGTTAAGTCCCTGCACAGAAAGTATAAAATGTGTGTTTAGTCCATTTTAGTTTTTAGGTAACTTATTTCAACAAGAACTTTTACTAGAATTAACTTTCTTGTAGTGAAGAGCAAAGACCATGCATTTCAAGATTTGTTTCAGGCCGGACATGTGCAAACATTGCTGAGGGAGGATGTTGTACAGGAACAACAATTCCACAGGAACATGCAGAGAATAACCCAGACTTGCAAAGCCAGCTCACCGGGTCTTGTAAGTCAGCATCTTGTTTCTGGGAGCTTCGTATGCTCGGCGCGTACTACCAATACTGCCTGTCTACCTTGACCTGGAGATGTATGCTACATCACGTAAGTAAACTATCATTATATTGCTAGCCATCATGATCAACATCTCTAAGGCAAAGGCAGACAGTAGGAGTAAGCGAGGATGGGTAAATCCAAGAGGAAGTGTGTTTGTAATGCTGTTCCCTTGTGCCTTACGGGAGATATATCCATGACCCAACGTGCAAACAAAGGGATCATCAGAGTGTACCAGGCATGCCCCAGCGTTTTGTCTGTGACTCGGACATGAATGGTACACCGTTCAATAGTGCAACAGCTAGTTTTGTTAGCATTTTATATATTGTAAATCAAAGAAGCTTATTTCTCTCTTTCTCTCGCTCCTTATTCCCCCAGCCCACAGACTAAGCAAGAATTTAACATACTGCTGTAAAAGAAAAGGGAAAGCTCAGCAGCTTTCTTATTCTTAAGTTTCAAACTGATGGACAGAAAGCGGAGGAGCTAGGAAATCTGCTGAGCGTTTGATGGCATAGGTTTGATCATGTTTAAACTGCAAAACTCTGACATCTGTAAACATCCAGTTAAAGGCAACATTAAAGACAACAGAGCTCTTTTGCTTTTGTGGCTTTGCTTACCGGCTATAATGTCCCATATCAGAGCGGGAGGGTTGGGAGGAGAGGAGAAAATCTCATCTGAAATTTAGCAGCTTAAAAAAAAAAAACCACCAAACGTTTATAATCAGCTTGAGAGCTCAGTGGATTTGTGAAATCGTTTGGGATTAACAGGCTATTGATTGCTAATAAAACAATATTTAGCTTTGTCTGATGAACAGCAATGGAAAAAGGTGTGGGCACCTTGTCAAACAAGACCCATTGAGGACGGATGATGGGTTAAGTGTGGGGGTCTGAGTGGCAGCGTGGGTGCCCGGTCTTCAAGGAGAACTTGTCAGTTGTTAGTAAGGCTGGTGAAAGGAAGGACGCCAGCGCCTGATGGCTGGGGTAGTATTGATGCAAGTTAGCTGACTAATCAGATTGAAAAAGTCCCATGGTATTTATGTCACTTTAATTTTCATCAAACAATTGGAGACGACAGCACTCTATTAAGAAGAGGTTGATCCAGAACTAAAGCTAAATAAATTAGGGTCTCAGTTTAATCAAATTATCCCTCTACTGGCCTTGGATTAGCCGAGGGAGACAGCGTCGGTCTAGGCACTTTTCATTGGCTGATTTATTTATTTTTTTAAAGAAGAAGCTGGTACAAAGAATGGGAGATTTAACACACATAGCTACTACTCATAATACCTCCAACAAGCACCTTTTAAAAAAGTGGGAATTAATATTTATCAGGAGAATTTACAGTTTTACAGAAGGATATTTCCATTTTTACATTAGTTTTGTTCAGTGAAATGAGCTGAAAGTGAGGCAAAAATCGTCAACAGAAAAGCTAAAATGAGAGAACTTGAAAAAAGCTGGCACAAAAATTGAAACACTAGCCTAATGCTACGTAGTGACTTCTTGTTTGATTCACAATAGACAGTTTAGTTTACCTGCTTTAAAAATCGATTGGTTGCACATTTACATTTTGCTATTGTTTACTTACATTATTTGTGCAGGGTAAAGTGATTCTTTTTCCCGCTTCCTACGTTCTTTACACCTCTGGGAGAAGCTTTCAGGGTAGCTAGATTGTCTCTGAGAAAATAATTTTCCCAAGCTGTCTGGTACATTCTCCTGCAAAGCGTTTTCATGAGAAGTTTACAGCAGGAGATGGCAACTATCTTTTCAATACTAATAATATGAACAAGTCCTGTGTTTATAGATCCTCTACAAAGATTTAACTGAACCGTTGCAATAAATCTTTCAAAACCTTGAACTCCTGAAATATTCCCAATCTGTGTGTTGTCAAAATCATTGTATAAGTCTCTCTGGTTTTCCCGATATAGAAATGAAAGTAAAATAGTACATCCTTTGCTACAAGCAATTAACTGAATTCATCCCAGTTAGGTATGAAATTTATTTTTGAAAAATTCAACGTGATGTATACTATAATCTTTATAGGAAAAGTAAAAACGATTTTGTGAGAAAAGCAGTGTCAGTGGATGTGGTCCTATGCCTGATGGCAATTTCTGATTTTTACCTCTTTCTCTGACTTCTAACTTGTTTTTGTCTGCTCATGTTCATCAATATTGTTCCTCGTTCTGCTGGGGCAGTCACAACTTAGGGAAAGTAGCGCTGAACAAAGAAATACTTGTTTTTTTGTTACATCCATCAAAATGGAGAGACTGGTCTGGGCTATGATCTAAAGCACGCTAAGGTAAATCATTTACACTGCATATATATGTAAAAGACCTAAGAAGTATACACTCTTCCCCACTCACATTTCAGTTCTGCTCTTGAAGACATCCTTATCAAGCCTTGGAAATCTAGGCACCAGATTCCTTAAATAGGTATGAAAATATGTACTAATGCCATTTTCATTTATGATTTCTAAATTTTTCTTCAGCTATGATATTGCTATTTAGGGCTCAAACAATTTGATCCTTTCTTTATTTTGGCACAGATCAAGTTTCCAGTGTCTTTGGTCTGTTATATGAACACAGACCAGAGCTGGTTCTGGTGGACCTGATGTTCTCAGATGCTCAGCCCCTCACAAGAAGGGCTTTAATTTCAAAGTAACTCATCTAGGTATTTACATTAAGAGTTTGCTAAATGCTTAACATCCACTGTTGTGACACTAAATATCTTGTAGATATTTAAAAAAATATTATGTCCCAATTCATTGCTTTTGAGGGTTTGTTTTTTAGTTTTTTAGCCCTCATAGTTCCACTAGTTAGATGCGTTAGCTGATCTGAATGCCACCAAATGCCTGTCCTCACTTGTTTTCTTACTGTGAATGAGTGGAGATAATATATTTTCATGGTAAAGATGCAGTCTAAGGTAGCACCTGAAATTGTCCCGTGTTACTCAAGCAGCTGCACAATGCACATTTTATGGAGGCACTTCTGTAGTTGCCTAAGTATCTTTTCTCTCAAGGTAGTATCATTCCTTTTTCTACCCTGTAGATTTGCCCTAAATTGCAGCAGAGACTGGTTTTGCTCAATCCCTTACTGAAAAGGGTTACTAGCAGTATTTGTACCAACGGTGCTACGTTTCTGGCTGTACATTCCTGCCATTTGCCGTTCCTGAAAGCTGCTGACCGAGTAGTGCTGAAGTGCACTGGTTTAACTAGTTGTCTGTTGGGGACTAAACATCAGAGGAAAGAAAACAGCCCATCTAATCAGTTTGCTGATGTGATGCAAGAAAGTGGGGGAGAATGTGGTATTTTTATTCCCTTTGCTTTTCTGATAGGTTGGGAAATGCTACTTTAATGTTAAAGCAGAGAAAATAGAGAAAGAATGGAGGGGCTGAAAATTGTCTGTGTAACGTACAGAGTCGGATACTTCGTAACGTAACCTTAACCCTCATTCCAGGGTAAGCTTTTGTTAAAAAAATTGAAATTAAAGAAAAACCACAGCCAAATCCCCAAACCAGTCAAAACCCCCCAAGTAGAAAAAATCCCAACAAGCCAAAACTTGTCCCTGTCCAGATGAAAAAATTCTGTTTGGCAGCCCACACTTTCCTTTGGCAGCCCCTTCCAGCTACAATTCAGCTACAGATCTAGGCTTGCTTTCTCTCTCGAGCTTAAACCTAGCCCTACGTCAGGGTGAGCCCTATACCAGGTCCCCCAGGCTTTGCCCAGATGAAAAATACCTCAGTCAGTTATCTTACTTCAGAATTATGTTAGGGGGAATATGGACATCATTTTACGAAACTTTTAAACTGGCTGCGCGTGGTGACTGAGCATGTAAATCCAGATTAGCAATTCTGCTTTCAATGTCACTCATTTTTCCTGATGATAGGAATAAAAAAATATTTTTTGACTACAGCTTATTCCCTCTGTATATTAACTGGCACTCACATTTTCTGGTTTATGTGTCACTTAAATCTTTCTAAGCTCTTAATTATTTTCATGGAGTCTAAATTCACCCTGAAGCTGAGAAAGTAGTAAAGGTATATGGAGGTCACTGGCATTAATGAAGTTTTACTTGCAGTGATGCCCCTCCGCAAAATGTGAGGTTTCCGTGCCGCTTTCTGTTGCACATATCGCTGCTGCAGCTACGCTCTTCATTGCTGTGTGTTGTTGGGAAGTGACAGCTTTGTAAGAACCTCCTCATCACTACACATCTTAAAGACTTAATGAAAAAGCTACTATCTGCTTTTAGACTGCTTGCTACAAAGAGTTTGCATCATTCATGTAATAAAAAATGCCACAAACTGGGGTGGGAGAACTGTGCACAAGAGAGTATTTGTGATCTTGAGCTTCGTGGTTCTGTGCAGTTGTCTGTTCTGTTGGAGGTCTTGCGTGGCTAAAACCGAAAAAATGTAACTCTGACTACTTGAATGACGAAGCAGTAATTTGCTTTCCTGTAACAATTTTTTAAACATTCTCTCTTTCTTTTCCAATATATTTTACACAAGGTAAAGTCATAGCCATGTAATAATAGTTTGCTCAAAGATGTTTCATTTGTTCCCTGCACAATTTCTTTCTTTGCTTTTGGATAATGACAAGCACTGTGGTCACAAGAGAGTGACGCAGGTAGAAAATAAAATTAAATATGCTTGGAAAACCAGATGAAACAAAGCCCACAAGCGCTACGGTGATACCATATTCTGTGTGTGAACACCCTCTAACAGCCTCCCCAGTGCTGTGTTTCCAGATCTGGAAAAAAAGTTTCAAATGCAGTGAAAAACTGTAAATAGTTGAAGTTTCTTCCCCTTGGCCCGGATTATGAAATAGTAATCCATTACATTGTAAATCTTCCTGTACCATGCAAATCCCTTTACAAGGATTAGGAGATTGTAACAAAGATGATCATATTTCAAGAGGTACTGGTGTTAGTTATATACTTCTGCTGCGGGATTTCATACAGTCTTCATCCAACACATTCTATACACTGACCCAAATGAACAGGTGCTTTATGTTTTCGGAGAATCTTTAATTCACGCAATAATAAAAGAGAAGATTCAGTTACAAAGCTGCGTGCACATTCAGTCTGTTGCTCTCCGAGTGGACTCAACAATAGCCGAGGGTGTGCAATGGAGCAAAGACTATGCAATCAGCGACCCCTTGCCCCTTCGGTGGGGGAGAATTTCAGTAAAACACAAAGAAGCTGCTGGTTTTGCTTTTGCTGCTATCAGCCCGGGCACTACTTATGGAGCAGTGGTTGTTAAATCTATTTCTGCGATTAGCTGCTTGAGCAAGAGTAGAGGAGAAGTACGTTTTATCATTCTGCGTCACTTCTGTTTCTTTCAGGGCATCAGACCCTACTTTGGAATAAGGTAGAAGCGTCTGACTAGTCTAGATTTCTCTGTACATTAAGGGTATGCAGTATTTTGCCAGCATTTTGCGCTAATTCTAATTCAATGACTAGTACTGAGTTGCTATGTAAGCAAAAAAAAAAATCTATGAGAAACACTGGTGTACAGCACCAAGTAGCATTTGCAACATTGGTGTTATCTTGTCATACCCATAAAAGTAATTCTGAATGGATATGGAATTTAAAAACAAAACACAAAACAGAATTTGTGAAGGAGTCTGACTGAGTAGCTCTTAGGTCAAACTTCCTTTTGCAAACCTGTCATTCTGGTCTTATCTAAAACCAGTTTCCATATTTAGATTTTACATGTCCCTTTGGATTTGCCTATAACAATGCAAAATCTAGGCAAGTCTAATCTGTTTTTAATTAGTAGTGTACTTAAAAGCCTTCTTTGTTAGCTCTGAAAGATAGGAGGGTAAGCAAAAGGGAAAATTAAGCTACATGGGACAGATTTACAAGTACAGATTAGAAATGAGACATTGTAATCCAGACAAGTAAATTCAGACTTTCAAGTTTCCTTCTTGAATTCTGCATCCTCCTGCTTTTTTTTTTCCTTAGCGATCAATCAAAATCTCTATACTTTTATATTCAGCAAAGACCACTGAATTTACACTCTAAAAATGAGACTAGAATCTGCCCATTGGTTCCATCTCTCTAGAACTGACCAAAATTGGTAATGATGATGATACTGCTGGTGTTCCCTCTGTTGAGTGACAACTAATTATCATGCACTAACCAGCAGTTGGTACTTATGCCGAGTGCTACACATAAAGACTAAGTGCTGCTGCACATTAAGCCTTTGTAAAATAAATATAAAGTATAATAGCTTCTTATGAAAAACAAGACTGGAGATGAAAAGGGAGGAGACTCTTGCCGTGTCTGCCCTGGCAAGTAGTGTGTTGAAAAACAGTCGGTGTTGAAAACCCAGTAGCTGGATGCTTCAGAATGTTAACTTTGGGCTTGCAGCTGTAGTTTGATCCTGTGACCCACAGTCCTGGAGCAGTCTGGTAGTTTCATTTGAGAAAGGAATATACCTGATGTGTTGTGAGGCCATGCTGTGATGCGGACCAAAGCATGGGAAGCGGGGGAGTTTGGCAAATCAGTTTGCAAAGCACATGTTGGATCTCCTGGTCTAAATTGAAGTGCCACTGCAGAGGCACCCTAATTTTGCTAACCAGATGCGTGAAGAAAAAAGGATTATTTTTAACCTTCTCACAGATATCTGATTTGATCAAAAAGATCAAAGATCTTTTTTGTAAGATGTTATTCAAAAAATTACCTTCAATTTAATTCAAAAAATTACTATAACTCTTTGTAAGGCTGGATAATTTATTAATTTGACATACATAAATCCATGTATGGTGCCTGGGGAGGTGCAGTTGACTAACAGCAGTGATGAGATACAGGACATTTCTTAACTATATCGTATGAGGAAATAGAGTGTACCCTTGTTCAGTTATGAAATGCTGCAGAAATACAGTATAAAGCCATCTGATTCAGACCAGTGCCAACAGGATGCACAGCATACCTCTGTTCTTCCAATTATTAGTTGTATAAGGTAGTCAAGTTCAAGGTGAAACAGCAATTCCATTATTTGGAAGTATTTGTAGTAGCACAGATGTGAATTTATACACTCTGACGGTACAAAATGGAAAAATTCTATCTTCTACATTCTTTTTCACCACGTGCTTCGTAGGAGCACCACGTGCACCAGCGGACAGGCACGTTTGCGTCTGAAGAGATCTACGTTTCTGTCAGGCACAAAACGGTGTGAGAAAACGGAGATTTGGTAACCTCCCTAGAATGTCAAGTACCATCTTTTTCAGATGATGAGCCTCAAGCTTTGTTTTTCTGTATTTTTTTTAAGCCACTTTTAACTTCTGCATTTGAATGCAGCCCTCCGTTCTAAAAGCCTGTTGTTAAACTTTGTTTAAAAGTCGATACGCATGTGTTATTTCCCTAAACTCTCCCATCGCAGCCGCTCTGTGAGAAACACAAACCCGGCTGCCACCCACCTGTCCAGCACACACAGCACGAGTCCACCTCCAAGCAGAAACAATCTCGCATCTTTTAGGCTGGCTGAGGGCGCGACCCTTTATCCCCCCGCCTGCTTTTCCCTTCGGTGAGGCTACCAGGCATGCACAGCGGCGGCTGCCTCGGTGAGGGGCGTGCAGGTAGTAGCAGCGCTGACGGCGAAGCTGCCGCCTCCCCGTGCTGCACGCTTTGCCCCCACAAGATGGCGCCGCTCCCTCCCCCCCGCCCCCCCAATCATCCTGGGCGTTTGAAAAATAACGGCCGGGCCCGCTAGTAACGGTGACGCCGTTCCCCGTAACTGGAGGGCCCGCCAGATGGCGCACCAACACGATTCGGCTCGCCCTTCCGCGCTGACGTCTGCAGGGGGGCGGGGCGGGCACCCGGAAGCGGCGCACGTGGGCGGCGGGGCTATGGATTCCCGGGCGGCGGGTGCCGCTCCCGCAGGTGGGTACCTGGGGCCGCGCTGCTCCCCCCCCCCCCCCCCGCCCTTTCCTTCCTCCTGCTTCTGTCTTCCCCCTTTTCCCCCTCCCTCGCGCCGGTCAGTAATGGTTCCCTGCCGTGGGCTCCGCAGGGGCCGGCGGGCCGCGCGCCGAGGAGGAGATGCCCGAGCTGTCCGACGGCGAGGAGGCCTGGGAGGAGGAGGAGGATGAGGAGGAAGAAGAAGGCGCCGCCGCGGCCCTGCGGACCCGCTGCCTCTTCTGCGACAGGTGCGGCGCCGGGGGAGCCCCGCGGGCCGCGGTGGGCTTTCGCTGTCCCTGCGCGCCCCCCGCCCGGCCGAGGGGCCTCCTGAGGCGCGGCCGTAGCCGCCGCGCCCCGGGGAGGAGGGGGCTGGGGTGCCAGCGCCCGGGCTGAGCCTGCGGGAGGCAGCCGCCTCGGAGAAACTGGTAACGCGGAGCTTGCAGCAGTGCTCTGCAGTTTGTTGATCTTCTGCGGCCTCTAGAGCTAAAGGTCCGCTAAGTCCGGGCTAAAGGAGGGAGAAATAAGGCGGAAAGCAGATGGTGCCCCTCTCCTCGCCCTGAAGGAGCGTGGAAGTTCGTCGCTTGAACTCTCGCTCTCTTCTTTTCCCGTCCTCAGTAATTAGATGAGGATTTTTATTTTGGTGCAGCAGCTCTAACTGGCCAACTCACCTTGTATGTATGCAGGCTTTATGTTTTGGGTTTAATCCTGTCTTTGTTCTAAAGGAATTTTTGAAAGTTAACAGGGTTCATGGTTTTGCCAAACAAAGATTTGGCGTTTATTACCTGTTGTTGCAAAATGTTTTGCAAGCGAGGTAAAAGCTTCTTTGTGAGGTGTGTGAGTAAGCAGGTGCCTCTTCATCCTTTGTCAAAGGCAAAAATGATGTGTTCTGAACACGTTCCCTAGCAAGTCAGAACAGAGCATATAAAACTCAGAGGAATCTTACAACTTTGAAACATGTTAATACTGCCTATTTAACAATTTGTTATTTACAGGTTGTTCAGTTCTGCTGAAGATGTATTCTCCCACTGCAAAACAGAGCATCAGTTTAATGTTTGTGATGTGATCAAGAAACATGGTAAGTCTTTTTCATGACTTGTCGTTTCCCTCCACTTATCAGCATCTTGTTTAAAATAAATTGCAAACATTAGCTTGTTTCTAACTGATGTCCTGGTTGTAGCTGAAGATTCCAACATTGAGCAAGATAAGCTCTTCTAGAAAAATGCTATGCTTATATGTTATCTTTATGCTGGCCATTTCCCACATGCTTTATCTATTGGTAAAGCTCTCGCCTGGTAACCAGAGTAAGGTTGGTGGCTGCTGCCTTGTGCTGAGTCCCCACTGCCTACTTGATCGACCTGAGCCACCGCATGCTGGAGTAAGACCTATTTACCTGATCTGCTGGAAACTTTTGCCCCACCAGCGACACCAATGTTGGGCTCGGGAGCTTAGCAGAGACCGAAGTGGAGGCACCCACCAAGAGGTTAAGTGACTGGGCTGTAACGCTGGTGTCTTGGCTTGGTACTGTTTGCAGGCTTGGCTTATGTTCCCTCAGGTGACCGTAGGAAGTGATATCCTCCTGTGTCCGTGTCATTCTTTCCTAGTGAAAATGTAAGGTTGGCTTTCACTTGAAGCTGCCGTGTATTTGGGCCGAGATGATGACTGAAGGAAGGTGCATATAGAAGGACGTATGTGAAGTGGGGGGTGGCTTTGGAAGAGTTAGGCAAGTGCTGAACTACTGAGCCTGAAACCCGTATCTTAGTGCACGTAGAAGAAAGCAGGGGAAGGGGAACAGTGCTGAAGAAACACTAATTTAAGAGCATGCACTAAAAAGGAGAAAGGGATAACAGGATGGGAGTTACGTGAAGCATTTGGAAATCTCCATATAAAATTGTAAGATCTGGTCTGTTCTCTGTCTAAAATCCAGTGGAAAGTATCTTGAGTTTATGCAGTATCCTTGCCGTTCTTGAGGAAAGTATGTAATTGTGTTTAAACTACTGTTATTTGTGAGCAAGGTGGCAGTTTTAAATCAATATTGGTGTGTACTCTTGATGAGTAGGATCAATTTACATTTTGTTAAGGAGAAGGCTAAAAATATGAACTCAGGAGCACAGCAGCCTAAAATATCAGCAAGGTAGCTCGTAGAAGATGAGATGTGTCTGCTCTGATGTAGTTGCTTGTCAAATGAATGAAAT